>NW_010330780.1:16566-52616 GCF_000700745.2 Antrostomus carolinensis
TCACCATAAAAGTGAGCACACCTGTTAAAGCTGATCTCAGGCCCTCAGGTGTGGCAGCAGGCTGGAGGGAGTCGTGGGCTGGGCAGCTGCTGGGCGCAGCCTCACCTCCACCTTTCCCCGCAGCTGGGCGCTCCCCCTCCCACCCTGGGAACAGCTTTCCTACCTGTGTTTTGCAAGATTAAACCTGTGGTCCAGGTGACTGATGGTGCTAGCAAAAGGATGAATGGCAGATTGTCTCCACTGATAGGAAGGGATCTCTGGTTGGTTTCAGCCAACCATGTAACTTCACACTCTCTCTCACTCACACTATGGCTCTTCACCCTGTACTGCAGAATTTGGGGCGTGTGGTATGTGCATAGGGTGTATGTGCAATTCATGCCTCTTCGGAAGGACTTTTCTGCCCAAAAGCAGTGGTAGGTTCCTGGAAGTTTTCACCCTTGCTGGCAGTTGTGGGTTGACTTTCTCTGCATGGTTACCTGGCCTCAGGAGGAGAACCATGCTGACTGAAGGCTGAAGTGAAACTAATGACCTCGGGGGTTTACGTGATGCACTGTTTTACAGATTACTGTTTCTAGAGACCATAGTTTGACTCCAGCTGAAACTCTTCCCATTGAATGCAGTCTGAGGCGAGGATTTTGTCTGAGCTATTTCCATGGCCAGTTAATTACATTCACTGCAGAAAACAAAGAAATTACATCGATTAGTAGTTTGGCTGAGTACCTTTGGTGACGCCTCACTGAGCACTGAACAGGCTATCCGACTCTAATCCTTACCTGCAGAACAAAGTTGCTTTAATTTTACTCAGTTTTACAGAAGACTTCTGCATGCTCTTTATAGATTTGTAGCTTTTTCATTTGCACTGGGCCTTCATAAAATTGTGTTACAGTGGTATGGCTCATTTTTTTTAACTTTCTTTTCCCATAAAGACATTGTTTAGAATAAATACCTTCTGTTGTTTTAATACTATTTATCCTCCTTCAACTGACCAAAAAAAAAAAAAAGCAATGCTGTTTCTTCCTCAACGAGTTTTGAGTAGCTTGCAGTCCAAATCTGAGCTGCCTTTTTGGAGAGTGTGTATCTTTATTTACAGACACTCTCTGAAGCATTCATTACCAAGTCCCTCTATTGCCCGTGCATGCCAGTTATCAGTTTGTGTCATATGTTCATCTTTGCAGAATCTTCTTTTTACATGTGGAAGAACTTGTACTGGAGAAAAAAAGCATCTTGGGAAAATGTAGCAGGTGTGGCATGATCTTAAAATAACAAATATCCTAGAAAAAAAAAAAAAAAAGAAGGAAGTAAGCAGACAAAATACTTTGAAAAGCAAATTGGCCTTTCCAGTTGGTACCCAGTGTGTGCAGCTCAGGTCTAGAATGTTGGCATTTCCACCACGGGTTCGACACGTGCTACCATTACCCTTGTGTAAAGGTACTGTGAAATGCAAGGAGCAGTTTTGTCCATCACATTTGAAGAACACATGCATACAGTATTGCAGGCTGGGAGGGGACAACGTGGTGACTCATCTGCCTGGACTGAAGAGTTAACAAGCACTTTTTTTTTTTCCTTCCATCTACAGTAATACACGTTTTTCTTCTTTTTACCTTCTAGCCTAAACCAACTAAGGGAAGGATGCGCATCCATTGCCTGGAGAATGTTGATAAAGCCCTCCAGTTCCTGAAAGAGCAAAGAGTACACTTAGAAAACATGGGATCTCATGATATTGTGGATGGGAATCACAGGCTGACACTTGGCCTTATTTGGACTATTATCCTGAGGTTCCAGGTAAAGAAGTTTACATACACAGATATACACGTGTTTGAGTTTTCCATACTTGTTGGTAATACACTTTCTTGTGCTTTTTAAGAGTAGAGTGCTCCTAGGCCCTCCAAGACGATGGGAGTGAAAAATTCTTAGCATCTGGCAGGACCTGCTCCAGAGCTCAGGGGAGAGGATAAATCAGTTTCCATGGTGCTGCTGATCTGTAGTGGCACCAATGAGAGTTTCCTGTGTGGAGCAGAATATGATTTTATTTTCAAATTATTAATAAATATGAAGCTCCATATATAGACCTATACAGTCTTGCAGACCCAGGAGGAAATGCTACCCTCAGCTGCTCTTCACCTCTGTGGAGATTATCATTAAACTGCCTGACTTTGCACTGAAGCGGATTAAGGGAGCCCACAGGAATTGTTTTAGCATCCCAGCTAAAGGCTGAGATTTCTTGTTTTAAAGCAGGTTGCATGTTGCTCTTTGCTGTCAGTTCAAAAAGGATGGAAAACCCTAGAACCTCAGTTGTGATGCTGCTAAGGGCAAGCACTATTTTCTTCAAGCCTCAAGTTCCAAAATGGTTTGCTCCTATGAAACTCCTGGTTAGCTTTTGTCTGTGGATCCCCTCACAAAGACCCTTACCTGCTGCACCCCCCTTGGCTCCTGACTGTGCTCAGCTTCCCACAAGAGACACCTCACAGGGTGCTGCACAGGGCAGGGTTTGCCTTGCAGTTGGAAAGGAATTTTCTCGTGAAATTTAAAAGTTTTGTTAATGGACTAAACAAAGAGTAATCCTCCAGTAAGAGAAGGGCAGATGAAGCTTTCTTTTGATGTGAATGCTCTTAAGTGAGGAAGAGCATTCACCTACTTTCACCCTGTCTGTCATCATAAATTTCCTTTGTTACTTATAGTCTGATATAATTCCTTTGATCTTTCAAAAAAAGGCAAACTGTGTTTTCTCAGAGAAATATTTAAACCTTCTATGTTAATTTTAGATCCAAGATATCAGTGTTGAAACTGAGGACAACAAGGAGAAGAAATCTGCTAAAGATGCTTTGCTTTTGTGGTGCCAGATGAAGACAGCTGGGTGAGTGGGGATTAACTGATTATCTCTAAAGCTTTTACAGCATTTTGAGTTTTCATTGAAATATTTTTAAATGGGCAAACACATCTCTCCTTAAATGGATTGAACCAAAAGAAGTTAATTGATGTTTACAAGTCAAAAAATTCAGAATTTATTATATTAATGCTGTGTGATAAACATACCAATCTGATAATCCATTAATATATAGTAATATGTTGACTCTTTTTCATCCTACTCTGAAGAAATAATGATGCTTCATATGTTTGCTATCAACTTTTCCCTCTTTTCATATATATGGAAATACTTCCAGAATGTCTTTCTGTGACAGTAACCTTCTTGCATAATTAAATATCCATTTTTAGAGATTCAGTATGTTTCTCCCATGAAACTTGAATGTCCCTGTGACGACATGGGGCTCTTCAGCATTATTCTAATGGTACTTCATCTTCTCCTTCCAAGAACGCTTATGAAAGTGGTTTGTGGGCAGCCTGAAATTTTGGGAGACTTGCAAATACCCATATCACCAAACAAATTAATTTTCCATATGTGTTCCCATGGAGCACAAAGGTGGCTATCATATGTGCTCTGTTTAAAAGTCAGATAGTGACTAGACCTAGTCCTTGAAGATGCCCTGGGACAGCAGATTATTGAAAGGAAAACGTAAGGTATCACTGCTGCTGTGGCACCTGCAGCCATCAGAAATGTTTTACTCCTGTCTGTTCCTCCAGCTGTTCCCGCTCTTCTCTTGAACTTGACATTTTGAGTACCTGAAAATAATTCTTTACCAACAGCGAAATCAGGAGCAGTCTTTAGACTGGCAGGGATTTGGGACCTCACAGGCTGCAGGTTGGGCAGCAATTTATAAAATAGTAGCTTCAAGTGATTACGTCAGAGTTCATTTAAAGCCATTCTCTGGAATGCATCATCAATTCTATGGGGTTTATAAGAGTAAATGAGATGCGCTTACCTCTAGTGTCGGTCTTTGATTAGAGAAGAGTCATGATGATAGATTGTCCATCGTGAGATGGTAATATCCACCCTTAGGTTTACAATAAATGTGTCACTCCTACAACCAGTCTTTAGTGACAGAGTGTGCAGAGCTGCAGCAGGGATGCGAAATTGATTGTGCTCTCTTTGTTTTTTGTTCTGTTAGTTACCCCAATGTCAACATTCACAACTTTACAACAAGCTGGAGGGACGGAATGGCTTTCAATGCACTAATACATAAGCACAGGTATGTGTGGGTAAATGTCTTTATGGATTTTGAAAGCTTGGATTGTTGCAACGTGCACTGGATTTTACGGTTACCTTGCAGCTTGATTTTAAAATCTGTGGAGAGGAGGAAGTTGAAGAGTTGCTGAGAGTTTTACAGCAACTTGCCTTTCTTTAGCACTTTACAGCTCTTGCAGTCACTGCGAGCTCATCTGGGCAACAGCTTCTCACATCACAAATTAAAACAGGTTGCGTTTTCTTTCAAGAGAATAAATTATACTTGTGATTGTTTTGGTTTTTGACCAACCAGGTTGGAAGGAAAGGTTTTTGTACCTTACTGAGTAACTGATGATCAGGTCTGGTGGCCTAGAATTTGGGGGCGGGGCAGGATGGGGACAGGACGCGCAGTAGCAACATGGAGGGGAAAGAAATACCTGTGCAGAGATGGCAGAATCTGGTGCTAGACTTTGACATGACTGGGGATGCTGCTCATTGGCATGCTCAGGTGAAGCTATTGGGGTGGCTTATGCACTTAGGCATGAGGAGGGCACACTTCATTCCTTTCTTTACCAGGTCACCTTTATCCCTGGTAAACTATTTGGTTTTTGCCATGGGCTAGGTACTGCCATGGCAGGTGCTAGGCACTGCTTCATTCCTTTAATACTGCTGTTGAAATGCACAGGGCTACCGGGCAAGCAAAACCTTGGCAGCATGAGGGGCCAGGTTTTCTGGGGATTGCAGATTTTAGTTCATTTGAGGGTGGCTGTACTGTGCTTTGGGAAATCTAAAGAATTTTCCATCCTGTCTAGGCCTGATCTGATTGATTTTGACAAGCTGAAGAAATCAAATGCACACTACAATCTGCAGAATGCTTTTAACCTTGCAGAGCAACACCTTGGTCTTACTAAGCTCCTGGACCCTGAGGGTAAGAATTCCTGCCGTTTCAGTGTTTCAGTGCTTCGCTGCTCTTTGTAGGCTCTTTTCTCCCACCCTTCCTTGTCGAAGGGCACAGCTTTGTGATAGCTTTTTGTGTTAAAGAGAGGCTGGATGCTGCTGACTCACCTGGTGATACAGCCAGAGAGGGAAGGAGAGAATGCAAGATGTCTCCTGCAGAGCACTGAGCACCTGTAGCACAGGAGATCTTAATCCTGTGTTTATTTCTCTCATCTGACAAGATCACTGGACTGGCCATGTATACATAAAATCATTCCAGTTAGAAGCATCCTTCTGATCTGCTCTGAGAAACACTTTTTGTGAGATGAAAGATGAATGATTGTATTTCAGCAAATATTGAGCAGCTTCTTTCACAGACTGTCAGTCAGTTTTAGCCTGTGCTTTCATGAGAGTGTTCACGCTCGTGCATATTGGAAGGTGTGCTCACAATGCTAGGACAAGAAACTTTCTTGTCACAGGGCAAACAGAGGCTGTGTGTTGGGCGAGTTTCTTCTTGCTTATTTTTCAGTGCCTCAGAATTGCTGCAGGAAAGGAAATAATTTGTTTTCCATCAGTATCTTTCAGAAGATTTGCCTGGACAGACATACTATTATGTTTGAATTCCTCTTACCAAATGCTGATATAGCATTGAAGTTCACAATTAGCAGTATTTCTGTCAACTCACATATACACCAGAGAAGATACTTAGCTGTGCACAAGCTGTGACAAAGTCTGGTACCTGACTCTAAGGCCCAAAGGCCGCTAGCCCACAGGCACGTGTTTAACCACAGTCTGCACTAAGACAATGGGATAAATTAGCACTTCTTGGTGACAGAGTTCAATACTGTACAACCCCCAGTAGTCCAGGACCAGTTAAAGGCAGCTCCACTTATTTCTGATTTGGACACAAATCTTCAAGCTGAACTGCCCCTGAACCCACCTCTCCCTCTCTTAAACCCATCCTTGTTGCATTATTAGCTTTGTTGTTTTAACCCATGCTGAGACAGCTCTTGTTTGGTTTGCAGATATCAGCGTTGATCATCCTGATGAAAAGTCAATCATCACCTATGTGGTGACGTATTACCACTACTTCTCCAAGATGAAAGCTTTAGCTGTTGAAGGAAAACGTATCGGAAAGGTTTGCAAGTTCAAATTATAAATTGTTATAAAGCAGTTGAAATATTTTTTTCTCTTGAGTCTACTGTATGGTAGTTTTTAGTTTTGTTTTTGAACATGATTTGAATGTCAAATATCCTCAGTCAAATCCTCAAATATCCAGTCAAATATGACTGTGAGGAGTAGTTAATTTCCAGCTGCTTCCTATTAGAAAACATTTGACTAGTGTTTTGTTTTTGCTTGTTAATTTTACATCATTGCTGCTTTTCCTTTCTTGTGAACTGCTCTTCACCCTCTGGGTCCTCTGTCTCTTCTGGAGCCAGAAAAGTCCCTCATTTAAAAAAATGTGCGGTCATTCTCCACCCTTTGGCAAAGTTGCCTGCATCTTTATAGCTGGCAGACTGAACGTGAATCCTTTTGTAAGCCTCAGCTCTGCCCCTCTATTGCCATAGGATCATGGGAATTCACTGCTGAAAAATGCAAAGCCCTCATTCCTCAGAGATCCCAGCCCTTGTGGCGCTCAGAAGTGAGTGGTCTGATTCATAAGTCAGGTCTTCCAACAGTTTCTTTTATGTAGTTTGCTGGATTTAAATGACTCTGAAGAGCACTGCCCTTGTTATTCATGTTATGTTGTGCTGCTTGTTGCAGGTGCTTGACAATGCCATTGAAACGGAGAAAATGATTGAAAAATACGAATCTCTGGCTTCTGACCTTCTTGAGTGGATTGAGCAAACCATTATCATCCTCAACAATCGCAAATTTGCCAATTCCCTAGTTGGTGTGCAACAACAGCTGCAGGCATTCAACACTTACCGCACAGTAGAGAAACCACCCAAGTAATTTTAATCTTAGCTTAAATCAACAGTGGTCTTGTTTTGTTTAGTCATTGATTTTTCTTAAAAACAAACACCTCCAAGTAATTTTAATCTTGGCTTAAGAATTTATTTTTCTGAACAGACCCAGATATCATATTTCTAGTTGTCATTCATCATTATTACTTGGAGTCTGTTTGCTTTATTATGCTATTCAATATGCACATAGTAACAACAGAAACAATAAAAAGTGTGTCTCAGTGATCCTGTGCCTGCAGGATCCTCCTCAGAGTCCTGGAAGCTGTCATTTCCCTGAGATGTCTGCCTTATAACATGAGTACTAATAGCATACCATGTTAGTATAGTAATATCACCAGTCATGCTTGCTAGCACCATATAATACCAATATACTGCTATTAAAAGAATCTTACTGCTTATCCAAAATCAAGAGGAAACATGTCTGGCTTTGTAAAACAAAGCTGTGCTTACTAAAACTGATATATCCAAAGCTATGTTTATTTCTGTAAAGTTTCTTTTAGCATTATGATATCAGATCTGTAGTTCTAATTGATAATAATCACATTCCAAAGCATTACAGAGTATCCAGACATCTCTGAAAATTGCTGTCTATTCCCTAATGCCTATGGAGTTTGTTTATTTCCCAGGCATACAACTCAGGGAAAGCAGTGGGAAGAGTTTATTGACTGCAGTGGGCTTTAAATAAAACTTCCATTTCTTGAGTTGATAAACTAGGACAACACACGTAACAGAATAAAAACCCCGCAGTCTTCTGTCCCCCAAGGGGGTTTAAATCTAAACACACAGACAACTGACTTCTGTGAAGTTTCTTTTGCTGTTTGGCCCAACTGGTTCCAGGGGATGTGTGGGCTATTTCAATTGCTTCCAGCTTTCACACAAGATGAAGGTGTTTATCTTAATGCTCCATTCGTGTCAGTATTTTAAAGAGGTGCTTTGTAATACCTGAGTAGCAATGAAAGCTTTATTGTAACTCAATTCTTTTACAAAAAATTTGTTTAGATTTACAGAAAAAGGAAACCTAGAAGTGCTGCTTTTTACCATCCAAAGCAAAATGAGAGCCAACAATCAGAAAGTATACATGCCAAGGGAGGGCAAACTCATCTCTGACATTAACAAGGTAAACTGAGCCGGCTCCTCCTGTGCAACTCAGGATTCTGTTGTTATCTTTCAACCTCTCTCAGCACACTGGGAAGAAATGCATTTGCTATCTCCAGCCTTGATGTAGGGGACCATAAGGGATGGGCGAGGTGGGGTGACCCTTTTCTTACAACTTGGACGCACTAATCTGTACTATGTTCCTGGTATCCTCAGCACCTGTAAGATCTTCTGCACTGGAAAAACACTCGTTCTGCGCAGTGCGTTATGGCTCTAGTAGCTGTGCCTCGCTGCTCTGGCATCCTGGCTATTAGAGTTAATTGACAGAAAATAGCAACAGTATCTAGGTGTTGTAGCCCTCCCTATCTGCCTCTCGGCCCCTCTGCCTGCGGCGTGGGGAGGTGAAGGAGGCACCATGACCAATGATTGTAGGTTCCCTCTGAGAGTTTATGCAGCTATTTTTTATGCTGGTGCAGCTGGCAGAACAGCAGCAGAGCTGACAAGCTCTCTCAAGGATAACAAACAACCTAAGGCTGTGAGCTTTCCTCGTTTGTGTTTGATCATGCTTGGCATTCCCCGAGCAGCTGCTCTGGGGTGTCTGTGGTCTTGGTCTGCATCTTACAGAGCAGTAAACTGCACAGCTCTCTTGTTTGCATTAAGCCCCTGTGCCTGTGAATGCCTAAAATGCTTGGGTTTCAGGCAATTTCACATCTGTTAGGATTTAGAAGAATCTAGGGTAGTTTGTGATTAACTGTGGGTATTTTTGTTGTTTGTAAGAACATCTGAAAGGTGATTAGCTGGTTTTCAATATGCTTCTAAGACTTTTTTTTTTTTGTTATATTAATGTCATGTGAATAACTTTTGGCTTTGAGGGGAAAAAAGGACTGGTATGCGCCAAAAGTAACGGAATTCTGCAGTTGTTTTCTTTTCCAAAGGGTATGTAATAAAGAACAACAATTGTATGTTGATTTTAGAGGTGAGAGGGTATGAATCTCTGATTCTCATTTCCTAAAGGAGAAAGAGAGAATCCACCTATTTGGGAGTAGCACTCAGATTTTTTTATTTTTTAATTTTTTTTAAAGATACTCTCTTACGCATTCAAGTCAGGTTGTTTGCTTAGGCTTTGTTGGAGGTAAAAACAAAATTAACTTGAGAAAATGTATTCGTGATAAACAAGTCCTATACCCCTTACTCAGAAAACATATGAATGAATTGAGAACAAATTTTAAGTTATGCACTTACATTAGCAAACAAGGTATAAGGCCAGCCAATACAAACTAGATTTATTGGCATATAAATAAATAAGCAAGATTTGTGAAACTTGACTGTAGTGACTTCAGTCCTGATTTCATGCAAAGATGATGTGATTTATCATAACCCTGTAAGAATATGTGTTTAGAAGACGCATCTTTTTTCTCCATGTCTTCAGGCCTGGGAAAGACTGGAAAAAGCTGAACATGAAAGAGAACTGGCACTGCGAAATGAGCTCATCAGACAAGAGAAACTGGAACAACTCGCACGCAGATTTGATCGCAAGGCAGCTATGAGAGAAACTTGGCTGAGTGAAAATCAACGTCTTGTTTCTCAGGTGCTGCTTTCAGAAATTGTCTGTGTGACTGAAATGATTCCCATGAGTAATTATAGGATACAGCTCTTGCAAAGAGAACATTTCCTCCCCTGTGCCTCATATTTTACTGAATCTATGTATATTTATATTTGTTGTATGTGTGTGCAAATGTTTATTTTGTGTAAATGTGCATGTGCTATATGTCCTATCTTTAATGCATTTGGGATATCCCTTCCTTGAATCTATCAGTCTGTACTCGGGAGATAATGATGTGAAAATATCTACTCACACTCAAGATTTTCTTTATCTGAATAGTTTGGTCAATTCAGTGGATTTAGCCAGGAATTAAATTTTTTTATTATTATTATTAGCGATGGCTGTAAAAAAGCCAAAACCCCAGCTTAATTTTGATGGTCACTATGATTCTTCTCCCAAAGACAGTAAAAGATATCTCTGATTTTATCAGTGCTTTACTGGTTATCAGAAATATCTCTGATTTTATTAAAGAAGACTTTCCAAAGCATTTTGAGATCCTAAATTTGCTAACAAGTGTATTCTGCACAATCAGAAATCACGTTATGAGCAGTAGGGCTTTTTTCCTCAGCAGCCATTACTGAAGAAGTGTGTCTGTCTTTACAGGATAATTTTGGCTTTGACCTTCCAGCAGTAGAGGCTGCAACAAAGAAGCATGAGGCCATTGAGACAGACATTGCAGCATATGAAGAACGAGTCCAGGCCGTGGTTGCGGTAGCAAAGGAGCTTGAGACTGAAAATTACCATGATATCAAACGCATTACTGCGAGAAAGGACAACGTTATACGCCTATGGGAGTATCTCCTAGAGCTGCTCAGAGCACGGAGACAGAGACTGGAGATGAATCTTGGTCTGCAGAAGATTTTCCAGGAAATGCTGTACATTATGGACTGGATGGATGAGATGAAGGTAGATGTTAGTCATTTGAGAACATAGACGAAATATTCTAGAGAGGTATAGGTGTCCTTTTTGGTAAATTTTTAAGATTCATTTTGCCCTTCTGGTTTAATAGATGTATGCAAAAGATCTACATTCAAGAGCAGTGAATGAATCTTTATTTAAAAATAAAGATTAAAAACAAATAAGGAAAAAGAACAAGTTTGCTGCTATAAAAAGCTGCTTTTCAGGTTCATGCCTCTCTTGCAAGAGCTGGAGGCTTTAGTTACAGTGCTTGGGTAAGGATGACTATTTTGGGGAAGGGAATGAAATAATCTCTCTTCATCACAATTTACATGAGGAACAAGTCACCTCTTCACCTCTATGCTTTAAAAAGCATGAATTTCTTCCTGTCTGTTCTCCTGGGATCTGAGAAGGGAGAGGACCATGACTTTATTCTTGTCCCTCAGCCAGCAGAACTTAAAAGCTGTTTTAGGAAAGAAAGATGTGTGTAACTCAGTGACAGCTCACAGCACCTGGACTGAGTGCTTTTCATTGGTCTGGCTGAGGTTACTTAGCTTCTCATCATCCTAGACTTAAAACTGCATTAAAAAGCAGTCAAGTTCTTTATGGTTGTCAGTGATTTTAAAATATTGGCTTAAATTCCTATCAGCCATGTCTCTATACATTTGAAATAGCTCTTCTTATGGGCCTGGTGTTTCTCTGGATTTAAATCAATGTAACAAGAGAGATCAGTGCCTGGAGTCATTAAGAAACAGTTTATGACCTTCAGCCCATTTTACTTGTCTTTTACATTTTGATCAGGTGCTTCTGCTGTCTCAAGACTATGGCAAACATTTGTTAGGAGTTGAAGACCTGTTGCAGAAACATGCTCTTGTGGAAGCTGACATTGCTATTCAGGCTGAGAGAGTGAGAGGGGTCAATGCATCTGCTCAGAAGTTTGCCACTGATGGAGAAGGTAACTAGCAGCCAACATAGAATCATAGAATGGTTAGTGTTGGAAGGGACCTTAAAGATCATCGTAATTACATATGAGGTTATCTATAAGCCTCGTTAGTTCAGCAAGGCACGTTAGGTTGAATTCAGGACCAGAGTAAGAGAATCCAGCTTCTTTTGTTCCTTATTTACTCACTGTATCAATGGTTAATTTGTCCAGGTACCTGCTCAGGAGTTCACTGTGGCATTGTGTTTTGCGTGGGATGTCACGCTTCTAACCAGCAGCTGCTGTAACTTTGTAGTAGTCACCATTAATTCCCCATTCTGTGTTTCTAGTGCAAACAATACAAATGATTGGACACAGTCTGGTGTTGTCCCAATTTATGCTAAATAGAAACAATTTCACCAAACCAGTCTCATTAACTAAAGTAAATGATGTTCATTTTGTGCAGTTGTGTATGAAGCTGGTATAAATCTGGAGTAGTGAATTTAGTTTCAGTGAAAAGTCATGAATATCTTTCCTTTTTTTTTTTCTTTTTAATTTATGCAAAGAACAGTATTTTCTGATCAGTGTGGTGGAGCTTGAATAGTTCATGCTCACTTTCAAGAGCATAACTATGAATTCTTCTACATAAACTTCGTAGATGGAACAAACAGGATTTGAGAGCTCTGTGTGTGCCCCAGCTGTAGAGGTGAAGATTAAGCAGTCCAAGTTGTAACGTGCATTCTCTATCTGAACAGGTTACAAGCCGTGTGACCCACAGGTTATCAGGGACCGCGTCGCTCACATGGAGTTCTGTTACCAAGAACTGTGTCAGCTCGCAGCTGAGCGCAGGGCCCGCTTGGAGGAGTCCCGGCGCCTCTGGAAATTCTTCTGGGAAATGGCTGAAGAAGAGGGTTGGATCAGGGAGAAGGAACAGATCCTGTCATCTGATGACTATGGGAAGGACCTAACCAGTGTCGTCCGTCTCTTGAGTAAGCATAAGGCGTTTGAAGACGAAATGAGTGGTCGTAGCGGCCACTTTCAGCAGGCGATAAAAGAAGGTGAAGACATGATTGCGGAGGAGCATTTTGGGTCTGAGAAAATCAGAGAAAGAATTAAGGATATCAGGGAGCAGTGGGCTAACTTGGAACAGTTATCTGCCATTAGGAAGAAGCGTCTGGAGGAAGCCTCTCTCCTTCACCAGTTCCAGGCTGACGCTGATGACATTGATGCATGGATGTTGGACATCCTCAAAATTGTCTCCAGCAACGATGTTGGCCACGATGAGTATTCCACTCAGTCCTTGGTCAAGAAACACAAAGATGTGGCTGAAGAGATAGCAAGCTACCGACCAACCATTGACTCGCTTCATGAACAAGCAAAGGCTCTGCCGCAGGAACATGCCGGATCTCCGGATGTGCAAGGCAGATTGTCTGGAATAGAGGAAAGATACAAAGAGGTTGCTGAGCTGACTCGGCTGCGTAAACAGGCCCTGCAGGATACCCTTGCTCTTTATAAGATGTTCAGTGAGGCAGATGCTTGTGAGCTTTGGATTGACGAAAAGGAGAAGTGGCTGAATAATATGCAGATTCCAGAGAAGCTGGAGGACCTGGAAGTGATCCAGCACAGGTGAGAATGCCTTTACCAGGAAGTTTGGGGAATACTGGGTAAAAGGTTTTTTTTTACACCAGCTACCTTTCTCAGCTTGCCTGTTGCTCAGATTCTCTAATGCCTCTGTGATCTTTTTGTTTGTTTGTTTGTTTGTTTTCTTCACTGCAGATTTGAAAGCTTAGAACCAGAAATGAACAATCAGGCATCCCGTGTTGCAGTAGTGAACCAAATTGCTAGACAGCTGATGCACAGCGGCCATCCAAGTGAGAAGGAGATCAAAGCACAGCAAGATAAACTCAACACAAGGTAGGTGAAGGCCTCGTGCTCACAAACATGACACTAGCTGAAACAAGTACAACGAGGTCATTTGTGGGTTTTTTATGTGTTTTTAAGATATTCTGACACTGTTACCTGAAGTATCTTCAAGGTAGACCTTTAAAGCTTCAGAAGAAAAAAGAGCTGTGTCTTTCAAATATTTGATTAACAGATGAAGTGTTGCTCTTGATTTCAATCAGGTCCTGAGTGTGTCAGTACCTTGATTTGAGAGCTGGAAATTTATTATGATAAAAAAGAAACCAATATAATTTAATATTAACTCACTTATTTTTTGTCTTCAAAATAAACTGAGAGAGTACATGTAGTGAGAAAATTAGAAAATTATAACTAGCAATTTTTCACTTGAGGAAAAATTACACTTTTAAGAATTCAATGTTGCTGGTACTTGTCATATTCTAATAAACACTATAGCTTGGTTAATGGGTGTTTTGTTAAAACTATTGAGAATATGAGAAGGACTAAAAAAAACCATGAGTAGTTAGGTTATTTCATGGCTTACCAAGGTAATGTGAGCAGCTGCTCACTCAGCAATGTTGCTGTATCCTTTTCCCTTTTTATACACAAATCTCAATTTCTCTGCTTTTCTCTCCTCACAAATTTCAGATGGAGCCAGTTCCGAGAACTGGTAGACAGGAAGAAGGATGCTCTGCTCTCTGCTCTGAGTATCCAGAACTACCATCTTGAATGTAATGAAACCAAATCCTGGATCAGGGAAAAGACCAAAGTGATCGAATCCACACAAGATCTGGGTAACGATCTGGCTGGAGTGATGGCCCTGCAGAGGAAGCTGACGGGCATGGAACGTGACCTGGTAGCTATTGAAGCCAAGCTAAGCGACCTGCAAAAAGAGGCAGAAAAGTTGGAATCAGAGCATCCTGACCAGGCACAGGCTATCCTTTCACGGCTGGCAGAAATCAATGATGTGTGGGAAGAAATGAAGACCACACTCAAGAACCGGGAAGAGTCCCTTGGAGAGGCAAGCAAACTGCAGCAGTTCTTGAGAGATCTGGATGACTTCCAGTCTTGGCTATCCAGAACGCAGACAGCAATTGCATCCGAAGATATGCCAAACACACTGACAGAGGCTGAGAAGCTGCTTACTCAACATGAGAATATTAAGAATGAAATCAACAATTATGAGGAAGATTATCAGAAAATGAGGGACATGGGTGAGATGGTGACACAAGGGCAAACTGATGCTCAGTACATGTTCTTACGCCAGCGCCTACAAGCTTTGGACACTGGATGGAATGAGCTTCACAAAATGTGGGAGAACAGGCAAAATCTCCTTTCCCAGTCTCATGCCTATCAGCTATTTCTCAGAGATACCAAGCAAGCAGAAGCATTTCTTAATAACCAGGCAAGTGGTCAAGATATACCTTACTTCATTTCCACAGGTTGGCCCTATATACTGCAAGCAATTAACAAACAAGATCATTTGACAGGAGAGCTACAAACAGATAAATTGCTCTTTTTTAAATATAATTTACTTTTTGTGTTTTACTTCTAACTGTTTTTGGGAGACATTCTTTTCCTATGTAGTGAATCTGTTGTTGGAGCAGACAGCATAGCCTGAGTGTAATACTTTCATCTCTCTGATTTATGCTTTAATCACAGGAGTATGTTTTGGCGCACACGGAAATGCCCACTACCTTGGAAGGAGCTGAAGCTGCTATTAAAAAACAGGAGGATTTCATGACCACGATGGATGCCAATGAAGAAAAGATCAATGCAGTTGTAGAGACTGGCAGGAGGCTAGTCAGTGATGGGAACATTAACTCTGATAAAATCCAGGAGAAAGTGGACTCTATTGATGACAGGTAAGGTCAGAATAATGGCAGAATGTAGCTGTTCATACTCTAATTCTGTTCTCTGAGAGATGACCTTTTACCAGAATCCAAAGGCAAAGTAACATGTTAGAAAATGTCTGTTGCAGACTGTTTTCTTTGTCCTGTGGAAAAATAAGAACTGTAATGTTTCAAAAATGTGCCAGGCTAATCTTAATTAAATATTACCTCTCCCATTTTCTAGAGACTTACTAGGTAATGAGCTCACTACCCAGAATTTGGCTATATGAGTGCTGCTGTATAATTCTTGGAGTATTAACAGACTTTATATTATGATGGGAGCTGTAGCAGTTAGCTATACCTGGTTCCACAAGCCTTAGTTTCCTCTGCTACCTCCTAGCTGATTTAATTATAATAATGTATTCCAGTCCTTCCTCTGAGGAAGGAATGTGGCTCTTCAGGAGTGTAATTGGCATTGTATCTACCCCACCCACTTGGCTTTGATCACCTTTTCCAACTTGTCTGGTCCTTCTGAAATCAGATAAGGAAGCATTGGTACAAATGGGTCTTTCATCCTAGAGCAAGTCTTTTGCTTTGTCTTGTTAGCTGTGGCATGGATACTATGGAACCTTAAGAGTTTCTCTTTCTTTGAAAACCAGATATTCAGTTTTGATGGTTATGATTCATGGGTCTTTATGCTTTTGGTTTGAGTAATAGTGCAGTCTTTCACGGTGCTTTGCAATCATGAGTATCAGAACACACCAGTAAGCTCATACTCAACATTTATGTCAAATGTTACTGATGATCCTTGTATCAGACTTGCATCCTCCCACAGCCAGTAAGCTCAGAGTTATCCAGATGCCTTTATCTCCAAGGAGAAACTACACTGAAGTGGTTCAGAAAATGTGCCTTTCCTGCTTTAGCAAACGTGTCCCACTCTGTATGCGCCCACTTTAACTGTGGCTCATGGCTTCGAGAAAGGTGGATATTCCTGTTCCCAGAGCTTGCGGAGGGCCTCTGAGCCCTCTGACAGCCCAACCCCAAGGACACAGCATGTTGTCATTCCCTCTCTAACCAGCTTGACTCTCTTTGGAACCCAATGAAAATTTGCAAAGGCCAGGAAGAGATTATATGAAAGCAGTCAAGGTGAAAGCTAGGAAATGAATTTTCCTTTTTACCTTCTCTGACTCTCAATGTCCTCTGCTATAAGTTTTCCCATCCAGTTATGAAAGCAGGAAGACTTGATCCTGGCTTTCTGGTCAGTTGCCTTCTTTCTGCAACTTTTGGAACATTAAGAGATAGCATCCAAGGATATAGTAGCAAATGATCAGCTGCTTCTTGCAGCCCTCTCTGAGGTGACTGGAGTGGGAGACAGTGGGAGACAAGCCTTTGTCTTGTGTGCTCTGCAGAGAGCTTCATGCTGCCCTGACTGTGGTGACTGTTTCCCTCCAGGGCAGCTACTCCCCTGTGTCCCCATTGTCCTGTGGCACCCCAGCTGGCCACCCGGGCCATCCTGGCTGTGGAACATGTGCTGGAGTTCCTACTCTGAATGACCAGCAAGTCCTAGAGACTGTATTTTTTTTCAGCCCACTTTTTTCCAGCATTTCCTCAATTCCAAAGCTATTTATGCAGAGCACTGCAAAAACCATCCGGTGCACTGCTATTCAGGAAATCCGTGTGATTGCTCTCTGAGTCTGTACGGCTGATAAGCCCCAAGAACAAAGCCTTAGGGCTGGGTGTAGTGGGAGTGGTAGCAAAAGAAGCCTCTTTGGTTTCACAAAAAATGACTCTTCAAACCAAACTCCACCTGAATGTATAACAAAGGACCAAAACAAACAAGTACAAATATGTGCAGTGGCTCCATACTTCCCATATGGAGCTCTTTGTAGTTTTTAGTATTGTTAATAGTGTTTTTTACAGTCATGCTTTCAGGCTGTTCCAGAGGAGACCCTGCTGTCCATTGGTACAGCAGACAGACCCTGCCCTAAAATGGTTACCATCTAAATAGTCATGGTAGGCATGAGACTAAGGAGAGGAGAGTGCAGAAGCAGAGTGGAGCTGTGCAATAGGAGATAAACACTTCAGCACAATCTTTTAGTGCAGCTGACAGGAAGAATGAATGAGAATAAGGACCTGGAGAAAGGGTGAGGGAAGAAGGAGAAGATAGGTTTGAATAAAGCTATCACTAGCTAGCTTTTCCAGCTAGGAAAGAAGCTGGTCTCCCCAGTGCATCTGTCCCTGTTTTGGTGACTTCCGCTACTGTTTCTGCCAGACAGAGGGGAAGTGTTTTCTCCTCCATTTTCTCTTGGACGAGTGTGAGGGACTGCCCTAGTCTGTGTGCCTACACATGGCCTCTCTGATTCTGCAAATGCAATTTAATTTAAAGACAGTGACAGACACATCTGGGTCTGGTTTTCAACAACTTCTGTTCAACTTTCTGCTCTACAGAGAACAGAAGTAATTTTTGTTCTTGCCCATTTGGAAAGGAGAGTGCCTCTTGTTTGCTGGAACAACTAAAGAAGCTAAAACTGCCTTGCGTATATCTCAGTATTCTTAGCAGGCAGTTCATTCACGCTGTGTGTAAGATTTATTATTCCTGCACAGGCTTTGGAACCCACAGGCTCACAGTTAAACCACAAGTGATTTTGTCAGTTTTCAGCATTGTTGGCATTGTCAGGGGCCTCTGGGGAGAGGCGGCGTGGGAACATTGTGGCAAATTTTGGTGATGTGCTCTTGGATTAATTTGAGTCAAACAC
Source organism: Antrostomus carolinensis (assembly GCF_000700745.2). Taxonomy (NCBI): domain Eukaryota; kingdom Metazoa; phylum Chordata; class Aves; order Caprimulgiformes; family Caprimulgidae; genus Antrostomus; species Antrostomus carolinensis. Next base: position 34,531 of record NW_010330780.1, read on the forward strand.
CTCCTTGTACTGAACAGATCTCATTTTTCATGTTTTAGATTCTTCATAATGTTGCCACAGAAGGAAGATGCCCCCATGTTTTAATGTGACTATGGTACATTCCCCGTCCCCTCTTTTACCATGTAGGTCTGGCTTAGCTTGAACATTTGGATCTGAGGTTGGCTCTTCAGTACACACATAGGGAATCCCTCTTTTAATGCAGCCCTCGACACTGCTATGGTGTAGGTCATATATGTCATTATTTATGTGAACAGGCAGAGGAATTCAAAGTCATTCTAAATAATTGAGAGTCTTCAGAACAAACTCTTTCTGTGCTAGTGTGGGATCTTCTTCCACAAACTATTTTAGCAAATTAGTAAAAAGCAGTCATTGACAACCTTAAGTGTGACAGGGTCTGAGTTTCTGGCCCTTCCCTGCCATGCAGGTCTCAGAAGAACAGGATTTTAGTAGTTACGACTGCAGTCAGCAGTTGAACAGTAAACTTTGCGCTTTTCTCCACCCTCCAGTGATGGCCAAGTGGTGGTAGCTTTCAGCAGAGCTGCAGTCCAGCCTGTCCACCACCACAACAAGCCTGGCTAGCTCAGCTGGGGCCTCTGCACATGCAGCCAGGGAAGCAAGGTGACCAGACAGCCTCTGTAACACCAGACTCTTCTGGTATCTGGATAAAAGTTTGTAATACAAAGGGTTGTGTTCTCCAGTCTGTCTGCCTTTTTTTTCTGCCTAAAGCCCAACTGATGTACGGGTAGTAGAGGGCAGGAGAAGCTTTCTAGTGGTAGGGGTAGTTTTGCACAGAAAATTCTAAAATCTCTGTCATTGGAGCTTTTAAAGAATTTAGGGAAACATGAACAAGGAATTAATAATTAGATAATTATAATTAATAATTAGTTTAGCTATAGCCAGTCTGGGGCAGGAGAACGGATGAATTGACTTCTTATGAGCCTTTGTTCCCATAAAAAAGAACGTCAATTCTATGATGAAAACACAGAAATTTCTACCTGTTCCACCAGTGTCCATCCTCATACCACATCTTCAAGTATCCAGTTTAAACCTTGTTACAGTTTAGCCCTGTTCTTCTTCAGAGAATACTCATCTTTCAGTCTCACTCCAGGCCATCTTGGACAATCAAACAACTTGTTACAGTTAAATAGCTCTGAGTGCCAAAGATTATATGTGTTATGCTGAGGAAAAACAAAAACCCTTATGTCATAATCTGTTTGATATCCCTGCATGGTTTCCCTTCAAAGTTCTTGAAGTTAATCTTTCCAGTGCTCCCTGGGAGATATTTTTGATAGTTTTTTTTTAAACTTAAGTTCTCTCAGCATAAGAACTTACCTATCTATTTACTCTTAGCTCTATTCAAATAGGTGTCACGAAAATTCTCCTTATAATTTCACAGCTTGTGTCCTCTCCAGAATACATGAGTCTATAATGTAATCTAACCTTAAATCTATGAAATCATCATGATAAAATCACCCAAGCAATTCCTTTCTTCATTCTAGCAACCTGAGTAATGCACTGTATTTGCCCAGACATATAAAAACCAGCCAAGAAAGAGTGGAATCAAACCTAATGATGTTAACTATGTTACAGAGCTATTTCCTAAGGCACAATTTATGTGTCTTTTCCTTTGTGGTCTCTCAGATGACACGGGTCAAAATTTCAAGATTACCTGGGCTTGGGCTCCAGCCTCTTGCTTTGTTGGTTACAGATGCCTTCCTTGCCATCTGATCTGTAAATCAATTGTCTTGACCTACAGCTATATAGATACTGCTTGCCTGGTTATTCAGAGGAAGCTGTGGAGACAAAAGAGAAGCAATTTATAGTCCTGTAAAGGGTTTTCTCTTATTCCTGTGCTTACAGACCTTTTGCTTTTATGTAAAATGTGTCACTAAGTATTCCTTGTGTTTCTGAAGACGCTAAATTCGTGCCAGAGAGCTTGCTCTGTTAATTTATTGTAGATCAGGAAAAGTGGTATCTTAATCCAGTTGTTGTCATCAATGTATAATTTATAGTCTTCTAGAGTATCATGTCTCTGGAGATTTCCACTAACATGGATTTATTTAGCTACTGCCAGTATGTGCTGAGATCATATTATAAATTGCCACCCTTTAAAATAATTTCCAACTCTCCATCCCTATTTGTCTTAGATTATTACAAAGGGCAGCAATATTTCACTTTAAGACCCTGTACAGTGAAACATGAACAAATCTAACACAACGAGCAGTAAATAAAAATTACCTTCTTTACTCTGCCTCCTCCATCTAAATTGCCTCATAAATAATGAAGATACTGAAGGAGAGGGATAACTGCTCCAAATTAAGTATTAGTTAAAAACATGTTCAGAGGTACCTTGGGAATCAGCTCTTCAGGCACCATGTCCATTTGAAGAACTCACCAAAACCTTTGGGACTGCCAGCATGATTCATCCTTCAAGGGGCAAACAGTTAGGAATTAAAAATAGGGCTTCTAGCCTAACCTTTTCCTTTCTTCTGTCTACTCTTAAGTACGCTGAAAAATATGTTCCAATGTCCGTAAAGCTTCTATTTCCAGAAACACACAAGTGTGTTGCATGCGTTGTTTGTTAAATGCAGCCTTTGGAAGGTTATATAAACCACTGCAGCTTTGTTCAGGAGAAGGAGGTGCTGAGCTTCTAGCAAAGGTATATTATAAAGAGTATTACAGCAAGTACGCGCTTTGCAAGAGCCACAAAACTTGCAATCTTACTGCTGCAATTTTGCAGATAGCTTTCTTAACTTTTTTTTGGCAAGCAGTCTGAACTTTCCTGCAATCTTCAAATTAACAGGCCATAATCTGTATGTAACACTTGGGAAACCCTGCTGACTTCAGAATTTTTCCTGTATATTTAACTGGTCACAGAAGCAAGTAGATGCTGAAGTTAAGTAAGCACATTAAATAACATATGCATATCTGAGCTTCAAAAATGTCCTTTATTTGAAAAGCAGTGAAAGACACACACCACATACTTATTCAATACGCGTGTCAATGCTTACTCAATATGAGGCTACAGAAACGAATAAATGACAGCTTTACATGAAATGCCTGTTTCAAGTTTATTTTCTCTGCTGTTATTTTTTTGACTAGACATAGGAAGAACCGTGAAGCAGCCAGTGAACTTCTGATGAGGCTGAAAGATAACAGGGATCTTCAAAAGTTTCTTCAGGATTGTCAAGAGGTAAATTATGTCCTTTCACTTTCATCACTAAAAGCTGGATCCTGCAGAAGAGCATTGTTACCCCATATTTTTTAAGGACTGGAATAACTCAGCATTTTGCAGTGAAGTCATACAGTAGTATTTAGTGTGGAGTAAACAATTCAAAAAAACTCCTGCCCAGAACCCTGCAAAAATTAATCTGTTTGGTTTGTGTGGTTTTTTTGGTGGGGCTTTTTTGTTTGTTTGTTTTTTGGTTGGTTGGTTGTTTTTTTTCTCATGAACTGAATTTCCTTTTGTCATCTAAGCTAAAGACAGGGAAAATTGCCAAAAGCAGTGAAGATTTTCTGCTGTGGTATAAATTAATCATGTGGAATCTGGTGGGATTAGCACTGAACTCATTAAGAATTTTTTCTACATCTGTATATAAGTATGTGGCCCAGTGCATGAAATTTCAAGTGATTTCTACAAAACATTAGTCAGAAGAATAGGAGATGATGAATTAGAGGGGAGCAGGATTAAACTGGATAATTTTTAATGTGTTATTTATCTGATCGTTTGCCTGTGTTTAAAATTACTAAGTACTATAACATTTTAAAAAATAAATCCTTTCCAGATTTTCTAGTGACTTACATGGACTGTTTACACTGAAGGCAACATTTTAAAGTTAGGAATAATCTTATTCATAGCATGAGGAATTAATCAAGTAATTTTCAGGTGATTTCATGCAGTACTGACAGATATTAAAAGAGCCTTGCCTGTGAGGTGCATTAAAAACTACCTGTCCTTATCTGAAGCCTGCGAAGAGAGCTGACTGACAAAGCTGTACTTTTAAATTCAAGCGTCAATATATTAACTGTACATCTACAAGAGACTGGAAGTCACTGCAATGTGTCTTCCAGTGGGAATCTGGAATTGCCCACAGCTGAGATTTCATAGAAGAAACAAACAAAATTACGATCATAAACTGGGCAAATGATGTTTACTGCTTGGTTGCCTAGCTGCAGTCTATTTTCCTGCATTGCGTAAGCTAATCATGAACTTGGCTTAAATTGCTCCTTCCTTGGTAGTAAAAACATGACAGATTAGCAAAAATTTGCTGTTATTAGTTGCAGCTTCTTCCTTCCTCTGTAACATCTCTGGTACAAAAATCTCCCTGGCTCTTGGAGCTCTTCTAGCCTCTGTGTCAATGTGGTTGTGTTCCCTAGGATCTGTTTTTTCCCCTATATCATCAAAAGAAAAAGGAAAACATAAAAGCTCTAGTGTCTGGCTGCCTGAAAGCTCTTCCTCTCGATTGTTTCTCTCCAGGCACTAAAGCATGGATGTCTTGACTGTACAGTTCAAAGACAGAACTTACAATACCCAAATGTTACCAGTTTCTCCAATCCTTTTTGAGATGACATGAGCCTTGACAATAATTGAATGGCTGTTTTCTGAGAAGACAGCCATAATGAGACCCAGAATTTGCATTAGCAGGATTACAAAGTGCCTACCTACATTCGGAGTGATTGTGTGATGGAGCAGCACTGTCCCGCAGGGTGGAAGGGAGCCAAGGGAATACCTCGCCTTTTGCTTTTTCATTAGCGCTGACCATGAAGCTGAGAATTGTGAGAAAGCAGATTGGAACCAGTCTCCCTTTCACTTGGCAATGATCTTTCAGCCTTCCTGCCCACCACCTTAGGGACAGTTTCCCATCCGTCTGTAACTTGAGGAAAGGAAGAGTGTTTTCTGCCATGTGCTCCTTCCCCGGGGCAGCCACTTTCCTCATCGGTCACTCCGTGCTGAAGCATTGTTGTAGATGTGGCCTCCAGCCCCTCACTCCTTCCTGCCTCTGACTCACAGCCGAGGAGGCAGCGAGCAGGGTCAGGGGTGCTTGAGGAGGTGGCAGGAGAATGCTTATAACAACAGCTCAGCAATGATAAACCTTTCCTCTGGGTCACAGACAAGGGAAAACACAGCAGATTTCCATGTTGTGTGTAGTCAGATACACTGTCTGTCACAGGTTAATCCTGTGGTGCTGCTTTTTTTGTCTCTCGCATTCGTAAATGTGAATGTGTTAAATAAATTTGCTGCAGTGACAGCAGAAAATCCCGAGAAGAGGAGATGTGATAAATTTTGCCATTTAGTTTTCTTTGACTTCGTGCTCTTTCACAGCTCACCTTCGAAGAGATTAAAGCTGATCTTCCCTGTAAGTGTTTAGAAGTCCCAGAACTATCTGGGCTAATTTCCCTAGGGATGCCAGAGTGAAAGTGTTTGGCGAGACTCCACATGTCAGAAGTTTTCTGCCTGTTCACGGAGTGTGCTGGCAGGTTTTGTCATGCAACACAGACGTCTGTGAACGCAAGATAGGCTGTGTCAACTCCGGTATTTGCAATGTCTGGGCAGTGCAGCAGCAGTCGGTGCTCTTTCACCTTGTTGCTCTGCCAGATTTACAAGGGTTTTGTCTCAGCTTTTCTCTTAGTTTGTGCCTGGTTTTCATTGCAGAATGTTACAGTCTTCTGGGAGCTGAGAGCAGAAACAAAATTTTGTGGTATAGGTGCAAAGGATGGAAGGAAGCCTAATAGCTGTCTCTTCTGGAGTTAACAACTGATTTACGGTGTTCTGGAGAAATAAATAATCCAAGTGTCAATCTGAGGCACTGTTTTAGGGAATTATTGTATTATTTTTGAAATCTACTTTTGCAGTGAAGATACTGACTTCCAGTGACTGTAGTGGTTGCAAAAAACAGATCTTACTAGTCACCCCTTAAATGCTGTGTTTACACTTCTGTGTTATCAGAAGGAACATAATAACACTGTGAGAGTCAGAACTGAGGGTTTCATCCTGACAGCCACTGGCTGTGTATCACGTATTGTTTGTGACTGGTTCACCCCATCTGTTAAAACAAACGATACTACCTTTTCTTGGGAAGCACTTTGAAATCCTCAGAAGACTTAATGCTGTGGCTGAGTAAAAGCAAACAGTGAAAGATAAGCAGTGCAATTTGCAGAGCGTAGCAGCTGTCTCCTACCCAGAAAGGCAGGAGTAAAACCACTAATTTTGGGTTATGTAGTAATCCTTAATGTAGCCTTTGATTGTTAAGTAGCATGGTAGCCTGTTCTAACTGTGAACTTTGCTGCCTACAGAGGTCTTCATTAACATAAGCATTTTTATCTTTAGACTTAATAGCAAAATCAGATGAAGAATTTCTTTGATTGGTCTGATAAGTTTTCCCTTTTTGTGGAGCTTAACAGTGCCTTGAAGGGACAATTTAAAAAAGGCTTGTGAATGCTAAATGCAATTTGTTGTCCTGAGTTCATAGTGGAGAAGTTGTAAGTCTCACCCATGCTCTGTTACTGTGCTTGTCGGAGTGCTTCCTCAGCCGGACAGCGTGCATCACCAAAGTGACATTCTCGAAACAAAGCTTAGATCTGTTTTGACATTTTCCGCTTGGGTACCTGACTCTAAATATGCAGAAAATGAATCTTTTTCAAATACTATAAACAGTCTTGTGAATGTGGGGTTTTTTTATCCACACCCAAAGGATAGATAAAGCAGTCAGACTCACCCTAGGAGTTGTTGACTGCTATGGTCATCTTCACATTCTATTTGCCCTTGGCAAATAAGCTGTCTTTTAAAGTATTGATTTTCTCTAGTGTTGATCTGAAAATGGTTCCTTGGTGCCTTCGTATTTGTAGAAAATCAGGGTTAAATCAGTCTTGGATTTTACATAATAGGAAAAAGGATAAGTCTTGAGTACCAAAATCCTACTGGCGATTGGACAAACAAATTTATTTATGCAAACCTATATGGAGAAAAGACTATGGGGAAAAAATACAAATGTGTGAATTAATGGTACAAAACCGTCTCTATTCTTAAGGCTTTTGAAACAAGTAGAAATACAGAATTTATCATTCAGTGTTTCCCTGAAGAGTTTACCTCGGGGCTCTGTTTAATTCTGGAGCATTCTTTTGTGTGCCACTTCATTAGCGTGTACTTCTGCAATGTCCTCAGGAAGTCAGTAAGGCTCCCCAGGGGTGTGGTGATGACATTCAGTCCCGGTCCTGAGTAGCACATTGAGTAATGTTGCAAGAGAAAAGCAGTACAAAAATACACTGTGACCAATAAGTAGGACACGTGTCCCTATTTCTCTTGCTGTTGAACTGGGTGAGACCTGTGTGTTTGATTTTGCTCATTACAGAGTTGATTCCTTTCTGCTTGAGTTGTTTGTATATTGGAGGTGGATGGAGATGGATGTTTAAATTTAACTGTTAAAGAGGTGGATCCTTGACTGAACCCTGAGTAAAAGCAGTCTGTGAATCTTATGCAGCTCTTCTGTAGAGGCATCTATTTATCCTTGATCTGGAGGCATTTTGGTACTTTGCATTATTTCACACTACAAATGTTTTCACAAACACCTGTGTATTTTACCTTTCTAGCTCTCACTCTGGATCAATGAAAAGATGCTCACGGCTCAGGATATGTCCTATGATGAGGCAAGGAACTTGCATAGCAAATGGCTGAAGCATCAGGCATTTATGGCAGAACTTGCATCCAACAAAGAATGGCTGGAGAAGATTGAAAAGGTAACTGAAGAACATCTGAAAAATGCTCTCATCTTTGTCAAAGGTGGTTATGCACAGAGATGAGATCTGTTCCTCTGCAGAATTGGTTCTCAAATCTCTCCAGCCAAGGCAAAAGGAGATTTCATTACAGTAGAATAAGTATCTATCACGTTGTGTCTCCATCTAACCTGTTTTATTCCTCATTGATTTTAAATGTGTTTTATCCAAGACATTCTCACAGAAGTTATTGGCTAAGTTGCCAATTTAATTTTGTCTAGTCTTTCCTATCTGTTAGGAGAAAGGCATAACCTAGTTTTCATACCCAGAGGGTAAAAGGGGCAAATGTTGTGATTTGAGCTAATAAAGTAGAAGTGCTTCCTGGGAAATAAGTGAATATAGGCAAATAACTGAATTTAGACTCCCATGCTGGTTTTCATTCATTCAGGACTATAAGCAGACTGCCTTTCCCCATGCAAAATTAGTGCATGAGGTAAAGTACAGGCATTTTTGTGATTAATTAAGATTCACAGCTCTGTATCGAGTTACTTTGAAGGCTTTAATGTGCTGTGATGAGCTGTACTTTCCTTCCCATTTCTCATGTGTAGCTCTGGAACACTAAGGAGGTATGACAGTGGGTTTCTTTCAGTGTAAGTTAGCTTAATTGCTCATTTCCTCTCCCACTTTGGCACTCTGTATCCTATTGGAGGCTTTTCTGTGATCTACAAATAGCAATACTCTTTAATGGTGTAATTAGAAGGCTGCTTTTAATACTGTAAGTACTTTTTTAGTGATGCTAATACATCCTCACCCTTTGCCTCTGAAAAATCATATTGCAGGAAAGTACCAAAATTGTGTATTGAGCTGCAGCTGATAATCACTGTATTAATGTTACCAGTGGTCACAGCTATTAAATGTGCTGAGTTATGAACAGCGTTCACATCTGAAAAGCTTTCGTTCCTTGTCAGCACCGCTCAGTTGCAGAGGTAGAAGTATAATTAGAAGTAAAGGAAATATTTCCAAAACTAATTACAATCTTTGTAAAGGCAAAAAGGTATCTTAAGTCCAAGTGCTCTGCTGGTGCTAGGTACAGGGTTCCTGCTTCTCGGGGAAGATTTTTCCTCTCTGATATTAGCTTAGACCCATGGTAATTGCTATAACCCATCCACATAACTCTCTTCAGTGGCACAGCTCAGTTTTGGTGCCATAAGCTCCCTTTCCCAGCATTACCCTGGGTCTTCATCACTCTCCCAATGAAATGGCCCACGGAAGCTGGAGACACAGCTTGTTCAGTTGCAGCTCCCTCCTCCGCTGTCACAAAGGCACATGGGGCAGCCTGCTCCATTCCCATCTGAGAGGTGTCCCCAGGAGCTTCCACAAAGGAACGTGTAGTATGGAAAAGAAAGGAGGCGTTGCTTGACCTTCCTATTGCCAGGAAACCCTCTTCCTGGCAGTAGACAGAACTGGGAGATGGTGTTCTGGAAGGAGTCACTGGATAATTGGAGATAGAAAATGAGTGGTTGATGCTGCCAGCAGATGAGGAATCCTGAGTGCTTACTAATCAGAATAATTTAACTAACGGTCTGTGAGTGCTTCCGAGGAGGTTCCATTTTGTTGCTCTTTGTTTTGCAGGAGGGAATGCAGCTCATTGCAGAGAAACCAGAAACTGAAGCCGTAGTGAAAGAAAAGCTGACCGGTCTCCATCAAATGTGGGAAGAGCTTGAATCCACTACCCAGACCAAGGCTCAGCGTCTCTTTGATGCAAACAAGGCGGAGCTTTTTACCCAGAGCTGCGCTGATTTGGATAAGTGGCTGAATGGTTTGGAGAGTCAAATTCAGTCGGACGACTATGGAAAAGATCTCACCAGTGTCAACATCCTGTTGAAGAAGCAGCAGGTAAACAGAGCACAGGTTGCAGAGTGGGCAGATAGCAAATATCTGCACTCAAAGGAACAGATGGGGGTTCTTTTCAGTTTAGAAAATAGTTTATTTGCTTTTCTTTCTTTGTGTTGTTTCATGTGTCTTTAAAAGAAGCAATAAATACACCCAGAAACAAATCAGCCATAAATTTATTGGTACAATCTCTACCCTGTATTGTCTTCCTTCCCCACATTAATGTCTGTATTCTGTCTCCTGTTGTAGTTCTCCAGTCACTGGTCATTATTCCCTCTGTACGTGACTGCCTGCCTGTGATTCAGACTTGTCTGAAGCTGGCCAGTCCCTGGTGCCCCGCTGTAAGGGCAGCAAGGAGCAGCAAGGACAGCAGGGAGCAAACGAAGCTCTTGTGTGCCATTAGCTGTGTTCCAAAGTTGTTCAGGGTAACTCGTGAACAACCGATAGAAGAGATCCAGCTGTGTCATTGGCCATACCTAAGGGATATCAGCAGGTGGCCACAGTTGGGAATCTGTTTTTAAGCCTTGTTCCTTGCAATATGAATGCTACAATAATTATTAATGTGGTAAATCCTTACTGACCAGCATCTGGTTTTCCTTCTTGTGAAGCCGTTGATGTACTCGAGTAATATCAGCTGCTTTTACCCCAGTTTTCAGGACCTTTTTGCCATGTTTCTGTTTAGATGCTAGAAAATCAAATGGATGTTCGTAAGAAGGAGATAGAGGAGCTGCAAAGCCAGGCAAGGGCTTTAAGCCAAGAAGGGAAGAGTACAGATGAAGTAGATGGCAAACGCCTTACTGTAGAAAAGAAATTTTTGGAATTATTGGAACCTTTGAATGAAAGAAAGGCAAACCTGCTGGCCTCCAAAGAGATCCACCAGTTCAACCGGGATGTGGAAGATGAAATTGTGAGTATAAAAGAAGTCCTGTTCCCCAGACAATAGGAAAATGTCACACCTGTTGCAGAGCTATCCCAGGAAGAAACCTTTCTATCGTGTCTCTCAGTAGTATGTTTGAGTAATGCTGCTTTCTGCATCTTGTGTGCACCAGCCCCTCTCTGCTACTCGAGCTGTAACTGGGGTTGCTTGAAATCATATGTGCTCTTCTCTTACTTTCAGTTATGGGTCGGAGAGAGGATGCCTATAGCTACATCTACTGATCATGGACACAACCTCCAGACTGTGCAGCTACTAATAAAGAAAAATCAGGTAAGTAGGTACTGTTAGAGCACCATACCTGTTATTTTTCCTTAGTGCTGACTAATTCAGTAAGGAAAGGCTTGGGGTAAAATGATGGGTGCGTCAGTGGTGACATGCTATGGGGGGACGATGTGACCACTGGGTTGGGACATGTTCAGGGAGAGCACAGCCCGTTTGTCCACATGAGCTGATGGCATGTGTTTTGCTGGTCCTCTAGAGTTAAGACTAGCATTTCTTTTTTGTTTGGTGCAGTGTCTCATCAGTCTGCTTTTTTCCCATGTAGACTCTTCAAAAAGAAATCCAGGGACATCAGCCTCGTATTGATGACATTTTTGAGAGGAGTCAAAACATTATCACAGAGAGTAGCCCTAATGCTGAAGCAATTCAGCAGAGACTTGCAGACTTGCAGCAGCTGTGGAACCTCCTAATCGAGGAGACAGAGAAACGCCACAAGCGCCTAGAGGAGTCTCACAGAGCACAGCAGTATTACTTTGATGCTGCCGAGGCTGAGGCCTGGATGAGCGAGCAGGAGCTCTACATGATGTCAGAAGAGAAAGCCAAGGTGAGCAGCTCCACAGTGACACCAGTTTGGTTTTAATTGCTTACTTAGAGAGAGGCAGGTGACATAATTTAATATGTTGCTAAAGTAATGGTAACACAAACAATTTTAATTCCCTTGTGATTGTCTCTTCTATCTGTTATGACATCTCTGATAGTGTGGAGGATAGGCCTTGATGTACTGAGCCAGTGAAGCATCCTCAGACTGTGAATGGCAACTGTGTGCCTTCCTTTGCTCTAAGGTCAGAGTTACCAGTCCAGTTTTCTATTTGTTTTGAAAAACTGGGAAAAATGCACCTGTCTGTGAAACAGGCCTGATGATCACTCAGTTGGTGCCAATAGTCATCAGCTTTTTTCCAGTGAAGTGAAATTGGAACAGCATCAGACCATACCAAAGAGTAGGTGAACTTCTATTTTTCAAGGAAGTGTTAGTGCTGTGTTGTATTTCTTATTTACATAAATATACTGCGTTCATTGCCCTGATAAAATAAAGCTCAGCTTTGTATCAGTATAACAACTTCCGTGGGTGTTCAGCCCTCGGTTAAAAAGAATTTGTTTTCTTTTTTTATATATAAGCAATGCAAATAAAAAAGACTATTAGTGTGAATAGTACATCACAAAACATATTGTAATGAAAAGGCTTATTGACAACACCAGTTAACACTGGGAGTTGGGGGTTGTTTTTCTTAATTATAACAATGCACAGAAAGTTTTCATCAGAATTTCTCCAGGCACTTCGATGGAGAATCCTTTGGCATGGGCTCCATTGGATTTAATTTCTTTGACCCAGGCGGTCATTGAAAAGCCTGACAAGTGATATGCCTAAAACTGTTCCATTTTTCTGAGCCCTGTACAATCACCAATGTTGTGTAAACACACAAAGAGCTTCATAGAAGAGGAAATTCAACATGCTCAGTGCACAGCTGATGTAATTTTGTTCTCCATCCCAGAGGGGTTGTTGCATTCACTCTTTCACTTGTTATTTTGCTTTCTGTGGGTATCATTTGCTGTGAACTCAACTATTAATATACCATTGTCAAAGCAGCTTGTCTTCAAGCTGAACTTGGGAGCAGTTCCTTATAAATCTTTCTGGCTACCACTTTTTGCTTGCACACCAAGTTGAACTTACTGTGTGGTGTCTTTCTCTGGAGTGGGGGACTTGACTGTCATTTTCTGTCACCATTACAGGATGAACAGAGTGCCGTGTCCATGCTGAAGAAACACCAGATTTTGGAACAAGCTGTAGAAGACTATGCTGAAACTGTTCACCAGCTTTCAAAGACCAGCAGAACTTTGGTGGCAGATAATCACCCAGAAAGGTATTAACTGCCAATTTAAATTTGATTACGCATTCTTTTAGTAGTTCAGTCACTTCATTAGACCGTTCTGACACACAAAAACTACAGCAAAGAGTAAGTGGCTCAGAAGGGTGTAGAGGAAGGAGTTCAGCCTCACTCAGTTCAGGATGCATGTTGGACCACACTGATTTGGCTAGAGACAGGGTCCTGAGCAAGGCCAGTATGTGCAGCTGCTGATTTCTGGATAGTACTGTACACCTTCAATAAATATCTGTTGTATCCTTTATACAGACTAGTGGTGTCAGGTCTGCCAGTACTGAAGCAATCCTGACAGACAGTGATCCATATTCACACTTTCAACCAGCTTTTTATGTCCAGCCCATAGGGTCACAGTCATTTAGCCTGTCTATAGGGCAATGCTCCCCAAGATCTGCCTACTGTCTTTGAGATTCCAGTATAATCAGAGACTAGAATCTGATACTTTAAACATGGGCACACGAACATCTTGGGTTTTGGTAAATTTATCTCAGCTTTTGTAAATGGCTTTCCCTGTGGGAGAATTCAGGAAGCTGGAAGAGCTGCAGCTAAGCAAACAGAATTGTCCATTGGCTTTACGCACAAGGCTGCTTTGACTGTGAAGCTGATGTATTTAACTGCTCTGCCTTTGCAGATAGGAAGATAGGACTATGTAGGAAAGACACTCTCTGCCTCTGGTGGAAGATTGTTATTTAACTCAAAAGCACTCTCTTGTGGTCATGATAATTTCTGATGAGAGTGGATTTCCTAGCTGAGCTGAGTGAGTGCTGGAATAACATAATCAACTTTACAAGGCAGAGGGAAGGCAATTTGACAGGGCTATATAGCTCAGAAAAATATAGGCAAAAGGTATGGCAAGTAGAAATATAAATCACTTTTGGAAATGCTAAGCTTTAGGGAGTAAGAAACCCAAGAGTACTTCTGAACTTCAAAGAAGAATTTAAATGAAAATGAAATGCTACTTGCCTCAGCAGCTCACATCCTGCCTGTATTTTGGAAAAAGGCTCTGGTGGGATGTGTGGTCAAACAAATTTAGAGTTTGGTTCCTAGCTTCACTCTCTAAAGCCAGGGGCGTTATATGTACAGGGCAGTGAAATTTTCCAGCTAGTAGAGTCAACTGTGCCAGCAGAGGATTGATCCAGTGTGTCTAAGTCAAATTTGTGCATGCAGCAGACATACATTCTGTGGATTAAATACCCCAAGATCAATTTTTATTCCTGGTAGGTTTTTTTTTTTTCCTTTTACTTTTATTATTTGTAAAAGATGATGAGGACTGAATGCTCTCTGGTTTTATTTAGTGAGCGTATCAGCATGCGCCAGTCCAAAGTGGATAAGCTGTATGCAGGCCTGAAAGATCTAGCTGAAGAGAGACGGGGAAAGTTGGATGAGAGACACAGGCTGTTCCAGCTTAACCGCGAGGTGGATGACCTGGAGCAGTGGATTGCTGAAAGGGAGGTGGTGGCAGGTTCCCATGAGCTGGGACAGGATTACGAACACGTAACGGTAAGTTCTTTGGATATGGCTGCAGGTTGACCTTCTTTTTCTGGATGCTGCACACAGTAGATGGTTAATATAAGTGGGTGGCTGGCTTGCTTGGTTTGCTCAGATCAGTTTGCAGTTACAGTGCTGCATGAGGCTGTTTCTCTGCATTTCAGATGCTACAGGAGCGATTCCGAGAATTTGCCCGAGACACTGGAAACATTGGACAGGAGCGTGTCGATACTGTTAACCACATGGCAGATGAGCTCATCAACTCTGGACATTCAGATGCTGCGACAATTGCAGAGTGGAAGGACGGACTCAATGAGGCCTGGGCTGATCTCCTGGAGCTCATTGACACGAGAACACAAATTCTAGCAGCCTCTTATGAACTGCACAAATTTTACCATGATGCCAAGGAGATCTTAGGACGTATTCAAGACAAACATAAGAAACTGCCTGAAGAGCTTGGTAGAGACCAAAACACAGTGGAAACACTACAGAGAATGCACACAACATTTGAGCATGATATCCAGGCCCTCGGCACCCAGGTGTGTTAACAAGCGAATGGCGCTGTCTGTGGGTGTATGAACCCGAGCTGCAGAGTTCCGCTGCTGTTCTTGGCCCCTCTGTGGCTGGGAGACAGAGTGCCGACAGCTGCTTTCCAAGTGTATTTCTGTGGGAATAACTTCACCTGCATCATTTCCTTATCTGTCTTTCTGCTTCTCTGTCATTGCATTAGGTTAATTAGTTTATCTAAAATAGAAACCCATAACTACACAGATTTCTGAATATGTAGGTAATTGTTGGACATTGTTCAATTTCCAGTCCTTGGCTGAAGAAGAAATCATAAAGTCAGAGAATTTCTGTATTGATTTAAAGTAAAGCAAAAAGCTGTGATGTCTCCTGACAGTCTCAGCCTGCTATGTGTGTAGTAGAGAGTGGATGGAGAGGCACAAGGGTAACACGCTCATTTCCTCAGAGGACCTTTCTCTGGTTACCTCAGGCAGCAGCACCAGCAATACACTGTGTGGCTGATACAGTTTGAAAATAGCTTACATTCAAAGAAAAAAGGGTTCATTTGACTTAATATACTGTCTCTTTAGTCAGTTTCTGAAAAACATTGAGCAGATACTAAATCTGCAAAGAATTTTTAATGTACCAGAGGTAATACGAAATACAGGTTTCAGATTTTTCTGTCCTTACCATTGTTCTTGGGTGTTATATTAATTGTGCTGGAAACCACCTTAGATTTGCCTGTTCCTTATGCTGTGTTCACCTGAGTGAATGCAAGACACAACTATCCTGTCCCATGGAAGAATCAATATTCCAAAGGGTACTTGGAGGACGGGCAAATACGAAGGGAAGTGTAAGCCTGCTTGTTTGGTTTTGGGGGGGGGGATTTTTTTGTTGTTTTTAGGTGTTTTTTTAAAAAACAAACACCAAAGAGCCCCAACCAAACCTCTTCTGCTAGGCACTTTTTATTTTTCCTTTCTGAGAGGTAAAGGACATCTATAGACCTACATAGAGGCTTTCTGACGTGGTTAGAAATCTGGGCATTCTGACTTCAATCCTGCTTTTTATGATGCTTCCTAACAGTAGTCTGAAGACGCTTAAAGTACATACATAGTCCAGGCTAAGATTTTTAAAAGCAGCCAGACTTGATCTAATTCCGAATCTTCTGAAGCCAAGGTATGTTAAATAGAAGGTGGCAGCCATTCTTACAGCACACAAGGGATTCTAAACCAAAAAACTATGTTCAGCTGCCAAAATTAGAATTTCAGAAGAGAAAAAGTTGCTTAAGGAATGGAGGAGTTACAACTGACTGCATTTATCCCAGTAGGTCAGAAAAGACAGCTTTTATGGCCAAGCTGCCTGACAATTCTCAATTATGTTGCAGTTTTCATAGTTGTTTACACTAGAATAAAGGGGATCTAGCAACCATTTGATTTTCCAAGTGTTTTACTTTGAGAAGCTGTAGGTTTTATACATAAAATGGGAAACATTCACAAAACACCAATCCCAGTCTCTCAAAAAGGTAATTTTAATCAAGACCTAAATTATGGAATATGTAAACAACACAGAGGTGTGGTGAAAGCACTTAGGATAGTTTTTGGGTAAAACAGGTAGAGCACCAAGATGGGCCGTTATGACAGTGGCATGATCTCTGTGCCTGTAGCCAGAAGACTGTTTAATTTGATGTTTAGAATTTAAAAATAAATAAATTAACAAATATATATATTAGACAAGAGCTAATAGAATGATTCCAGGCTCAAAAAATATGTGAAACAGTCAAGAAATGGCATTTTATTTGAAAGGAAAATACATTTCTAATTGTAGAAGGACCTTTGAATTTCCAAATTTTCTTCCGTTTGAAGTCATCTACATTTTTGAAAAATCATCTCTGTCAGTGTAGTGGTTTTGATACAGGAGTTCCTGAGTACCATTGCCACTTGTGTGAGAAAAAGAAAATTTGATTATGAAAATGATCCCCATTTGCTCTGACATTTAACAATCACTTTGTATGAGCACCCAGTTTTACAGGAGGTTTAGGCAGTGGCAAATCTTTGGTATTTTGGGGGCCCCTTGACCCAATATTCTTCTCTAAGAAATATTCTCATAGGAAAGCCATTCAGATGTTGAATTAGCAGCTAAAATGTCCCCGTATTTGTGACTGAAGTATCCAAAGGCTGATGCATTTCTCTTGTAAAAACACACCAGGTGAGACAGCTGCAGGAGGATGCTGCACGCCTTCAGGCTGCCTATGCTGGAGACAAAGCTGATGACATCCAGAAGAGGGAAAATGAAGTCCTAGAGGCATGGAAATCACTGTTGGACGCCTGCGAGGGCCGCAGGGTTAGACTGGTGGATACAGGAGACAAATTCCGTTTCTTCAGCATGGTTCGTGATCTCATGCTTTGGATGGAAGATGTTATTCGACAGATAGAAGCCCAAGAAAAGCCAAGGTAATGTGAAGTATCTCTTCTCCTACAGAAGATAAGGCTGCAGGTCCCTTTAGGAATATCTGTAAGACTCAGTATCTCTAAGCCAGAAATTCAGAGAGAGGCTGTTAAAATCTCATGGTGGTGTAGCAGTTTGCTGCCCAGCAGAGGCTGGGGGCTGCTGAAGGAACTGCAATGTAAAATCGTGTTCAAAGAGATTCTCTCACACACTTGATTATTTCGTCTCTGATTCAGACCAGAATGGTGCCGTTGCTAAGGAAAGGCTGCTAGCAGTCTTACTTCCTGAACTACAAAGACAATCTAGGAATTGAAATTTTTTTATCGTACAGTTCTAGGTTTGTTTTTCTTGTTTGAAAATGTAACAACTATTAAATCTGGAATATGTGTTTCTGAACCATGGATTAATCATTTTAGGGATGTTTCGTCTGTTGAACTACTAATGAACAATCACCAGGGTATCAAAGCAGAAATCGATGCCCGAAACGACAGCTTTACTACCTGCATTGAGCTTGGCAAATCTCTTCTGGCAAGAAAACACTATGCATCAGAGGAGGTACTGTGCTTGCTGGGCATGTAACAGCTACAGTGCAGCTGCCCTATAGATTTTGTGTCAGCTGGAGAAACATGTATTGTGTAATCTACAGATTAATAAGCTGCGTATTTATAATGACTTACTTGCATTACTTCAGGGACTGTTGCACTTGCTATTGTGAAATCAGTGTATAATTTAACTCTGTGAATTCATGTTGAGTAGCAGAGGTGGTACCTAAATTTTCAGTAAAATGCAAGGAAACTCTTGCATTCAGTTCTGCAGAGAGAAAGCTCTGGGGTGGCTGTGTTGGGAAACGTGACTTCTTTGAGCAATAGCAGAGGCAACCATGAGACAGCCTGAATTTTATAGAGGGGAACTGGAATGCTATGCTCTTTGCTTCCCAGGCTTGACCAGGCTTG
>NW_010330781.1:0-2687 GCF_000700745.2 Antrostomus carolinensis
ATATATATATGTGTATGTATTTATATGTATTTATATACATATGTTTTGGAGTGATTATAGAAAAACTAAAGAAACATGCTCTATGCAGGACTGCTTATAACCCAGTAGTAATGACTAAATAAAGTGATGATGACTCTTGAAACAAAATATGCATTTAAATTAAGTGATGATGAATCTTGAAACAAAGTATTCATTTAAATTATCTCAAAACAGTACATTTATGCATCTGCAGGGATTGATTTTCTGCTTACTGACAAGCTATCGCAGTTGCTCCACAGTGATGCCAGTCCCAGCTGCAAAATGTAAGAAATTCTAAATAATTAGCAGGGAGAAAAGCAGCCTTAATAATCTGTCTTGCTGGATTCAATATATTACTACGCTCCGTTTGTGCACTGTGTAGTCCTCCCTGTGTAAACAGGGAGTCTCTGTAGCCAATGTACTCCTTTCTCAGTGAGAAAGATGAATTATGTGACTCAGACCCATTGGCAAGAAAACATACCGTCCCCACATGTCAGTAGAAGTATCCTCATCACCACTCATGTAAAATCTAATCCCAGCCTGTCATGACAGTCTCCAAAACATGGAGTATTCTCTGAATTGCAGCCAATTTTTTGGTCATTCACTGCATCAGGAGCAGCAGTCGCTGTTCTTTGTGTATCTGTGCATTATGTCTTAATGTATAAACACACACACTTTTAATGCAGTTACTTTAAAATTGAGAGGTGGTGGAAATCAGTGGAAATCCCTAGCAATTTCTTTTGGGGTTTGATACTTGAAACTTTGAGTTTCATTCATAACAATATGGAAAGACTAGCGGTCTTGACGTACCTCTCTTTGGGGAATTTTTCACAGATGAACGTTTTCCCTAGTCTTATTTCATAATGTGTGAGTGAAATACAGTACACAATAGATTGATAGGGCTGCTTTAAAGAAGTCTTTGTCAAAAATTCCTGCATGCTTGACCCGTTTCTTCAGTAGTAAGTCCTACCAGAAATGCAATCTGAATATACAGTGAGTAGGACAAATGTGGCTTGGCATAAACAGCTGCAGGTCTGCAGACGTGTGCCATGATGGAAGGTGAGTGCTAGCTGAATTGCTGCTCCGCTGAAAAGGCACCTGTTGAAATAAAATACAGTTAAAGAGCAAAAAAGACTGTGTTGGAGTGGTGATCCTTAGTAGCAATGTGGAGGTAAGACCACATAGGTGTCTGGGTGTGCGCATGTGTTTAGCACATGAAAACAGGAATCATTTTCTTTCCACACAAGCTGTGGGAGCAGTTGGGTCCCCACTGAGAGCCCTGGGCTGGGGGTGGAGAGGGTCCAGGGCAATACGCAGATTTGACAGAATCTGAATTATCCATACACCACAGAATAAATGGGTGGGCTAGTGTATACTAAAAACAGTGTTTTGATTCATTGATCCAGTTTCAAATGATTTGAACAGGCAAGCAAGCTTTTTCATGAGGTATTCAGTACCTCAGGGAAACCTCAAAATGGTCATTTCGGCATCTTCTCTTCCGCTTATAGCTGGAATATTTACAGAACCCGTGAAAGACCTATGCATATGGGATGCATTCACACAGTAGAGGGGCATGTGATTTTGTTCTTCTTTGCCTAATAAGTAGAGGATAGAGTTCTGAGGGTCATTCAGCACTACGTGAAGGGAAGAGTCTCCCATCAGTTGCTTGCACTGAAAGTGAGTTTCATGGTGCTGTAATCATTGCAGATCATGATTTCACACCAGAACCATCTTTTCTTCCTCCCTCACTGGCTGTGCATTAATGTTGGACACTTCAAACTCACCAAAAAGTTCAGGAAAATAGATAATCCAGAATTAAGCAGGTACCACTTAGTAAAAGAGTGAAACATAGTAAAAAAGAAGTGAGTGCCAAGGTGTGAGTGCAAGTTTTTAACTTAGTGAATCTTTCTCTTGACAAAAGACTGAGGCTGAAAAAACACGCACAGCCCAAGGACCTTGCTTATCAAGGCCGACAGCAGAGCTGACATACATCCACTGGGCAATAAAATGTGATTTGAGGACAGTATTTTTTGTGCAGAAGGTCAGAAACTTAAGATTACTATCCTATTTGATTCCTCTTTAATAATCTTAATTGCTAAAATCAGACAACCACTCAGAAAAGCTGAACCTTGGCAGTAATTTGTTGTCCCTGGACTTTTCACAATTTGTTTCTGGAAAAAGCTTTTAACAACTGATTGTCAGGGACATCATTTATAACTCAAAACAACTTGCTGCTGTAAACTATACCTGTTTATAGCTGTATATTTAGATACATATTTACAATATATTTAGAGTACTTTATTCCATAAATTAAACATTATTTCACTTAGACAAATAAAACGTTGTTAGAGTCACAGTGATATTACAAATATAGCAATTGTTGGTGTCAAAACTGGTTAATCCCACAAATGGTGTGTCAAAACCTCTTCCTTGCCTGGTCTAAACCCACTCCAGGCCAACAGTTTAATGTAACACAAGGCTTTAGTACCCTATTGTGCAGTCAATGAGAAGTGAAATGAAATGAAGTAGTGAAAAGGGGAGAGGAGAGGAGAGGAGAGGAGAGGAGAGGAGAGGAGAGAAAGAAAAGAAAGAAAAGAAAAGAAAAGAAAAGAAAAGAAAAGAAAAGAAAAGAAAAGAAAAGAAAAGAAAAGAAAAGAAAAGAAAAGAAA
>NW_010330781.1:2748-19800 GCF_000700745.2 Antrostomus carolinensis
GAGAGGAGAGGAGAGGAGATGCCCTCTGCTGTAGGGCAGATAATTTCTAATACTTTTTCTGTCGTACACGCTAACAACATCCTCATTGGGATGACCTGTGTCTCAAGTCCTTTCTACTTGCATAAGGCAAGTACCAACTACATTCACATGAGAGACAGGGCAAAGTATGTTTGAGTGAAGGAAGACAGGGAAAACTGTGGAGAATTGTACACATGCAATTTCTCTTCCCTCTTTTATGAAATGTATTATTTGGTGTTGGCAATGAAAGCTGCAGAGAAGGCCTTTTTGGGGACCCTAGGTGGCAGGGTTTTCAAATATTGCTACTATTTTCCCCTGTTGATCCAACTGGCAGGAACTGCCTGCAAAATGCCCACTGCAAAGTCCATCTTCTCACAAAAGCAAAGGAGATGTGGGAGAAAGATTTGTGCTGATATTAATTGGACTTCTGCTAAAAATTTCTTGATCCTGGCTATCTGAGTTAAGTGCCCAAAAGGGTAGTCTGGTTTCCCAAACTAATGAATGTGGAAGTTTTATGTATGCACATGGGCTTGTGAACTGAACTTCACCTACACCAGAGGGGGAAATTCTCTCAATATCACTACATTGTTCTTCAAGGAAAAGGAGCAGAAGATAGCCTCAAAACTGTATTGTCATTGCTTAAGTAAACAACAAATCAGATCTTGCAAATAGGAAATAATTACTTGCACAAGTATTTACTGTTTTAGTTTGAATGTCTGTTAGCTAATGATTATTTTTCAACCAGGAGATTCTGATGCTTGCAAGAGGGTAAGAGGAATTTTCTGTAGGCTTTTTCATTTATAAATCTACTGCATTTTTATAACATCTTAATATAGTCATGAAGTTGAATTTATGTTGTGCATTAATATTGCTTGTGCATCTCAGCATATTTTACAGTGTGTTTTTCCAAACGAAAAATACAGCATCAAAAAACTTGTCAATAAATTGGTAAAGGCAACTAAAAGGTGTTTTCTTTAAGTTAGGTTCATACTTCTTCAACAAACAGCTTTACTTTTATTATGCTCCTATTTTTAATTCTAAATAACAACTGAAAATGTGTTTATTCCCCTGGTACAGAACACATCTTGGTGAATATGCACACTTGGTGAATATGCATTGTCTAACAACTCCACATTGTCACCACCTGCTGACCCACAAATTGATCACAGATTTTTCCTTTCTTCTTCCTTCACTATAGAGACCTCTTAAGTCTATTTTTCATCACTTGTAGGGAAGTTCTCCTTTTGCTTTTCATGCAGTGTGCTGTACCTTTCAAAAGTCAGATTAAAATTCAGTAGAGGAACTACAGACCCAGCCTAAAGCTGCGAGATATGCAGAACTGGTGCATCAATCCTAGGTGAAGGTCCTTTCTTGGGCAGCCTAAACGTTCCTGGCAGCAACACTTGTGAGTCTGGCTGGAAGGTCTCCAGGCAGCAACAAACCTCCTGACACCTCCTGAGGAATTTGAGAGAGGCCAATGAGATGTTACATCTTGAGAGAAGTTTTGAAGAGATTGGGTTTGAAGCTCTGCATTAGAGAAAAAAGCTAGTTTCACAGAATGATTGGGAATGACAAAGAAATACATTTATCCTTGGAAAAAATTTATTTTGCAATAAGGGAGGTTCATAGGTGAGTAAAATAATGTAGTGGGTCAGGCTTTTGCAAGCCCAGGCAGCTTGTAAGATTAATAGGAAAGTTTGTTAAACACAAAGAGATGACAGAGTGTCTGATTCATACAGGTAAAGACAGAAGAGGGAAACAAGTTTCTGTAAAGGCTAGAAGTACATAATGTTATTATGAACTGCCAGAGGTCTAGTGGCACTTATTAGTCAGTAAGAAGGAACAGTTCCAAAGCAGGACACAAATCAGCAATACTTACAGAGTACTAATGCACATACTGCCATGAATCATACTTTTTCCAATGGTAAAAAAGAAAAGCATATAAGCACTATTTGTATTTTATATGCATTCGTTTCCTGACTTTTTAATTATTATTATTTCTTAGAATATCATAAAACAAACATGATCTTTAATCCATCATAGAAAACCCCTGTAGGTAATCTTAGTGTAGCTGTTGCCATACGGGCTATGCAAACATTAAAAAAAGAAAACAGTAATTCTACAATAAGCAAAACAGGAAATTGGAGGTTGCTGATGATGAAACTGATATCCAACTAGTAACCTGAGCAATGAAGTCACTAAGCCTTTCCTGCACTATAAATTTGATTTCCTGGGACATATTTAATGTTTTTGTTAGATTTCTTCGATAGTATACACCAGGTATTTTTAGCTAAAAATCATCACCATCATTTTCTTCAGTTCCTTCAAAATAAGTAGCATGTTAAAAGCATAATGTGAGAGTAGAAAGCTAACACGTGCTCATATTATAGTATCAGCATTTGGTTACAACTGGGTCTGTTGTGCAGATAACATCTAAGCGATAAAAGGGGGAGGGGGTTTAAGCAATGCACACTCCTTACAGAGGCTGCTTAGTAACCAACATTGCATTGCCTCACTGGAAGCTTTATGTTTGTTCAGGCTATTTAACTAAAAAACAGCAAAGAGCCCATCTGGAAGGTAGTGAGGAGGGAGACTCAGAAAGCAGCGGTCTGAGTAGGTGAAATGTAATTATAGCCCACTGAAGCCTTTCCTTGAAATAGACACAGCAAAAGATTTAGGTATTTTGTGAGTTGCTGTTCGTTGTTGAAATTGTGATAGCCATGTCTCTGATGCCCAAGCACAGGCTACTTATTTGTTATTACACGTGATGGTGTACTAAAATGCAATGGTTTCTGAGACAGATCCTATCATCAGTCAATGCAACTATGAAGTGCTGCTGGCTTTAGTGAACTTGTACGCAGTATCTGGCCCAAATCTTCATAAAGGCTGTTGAGCAATGTTCTGGCACATACTGTTTGGCTGGCTAACAAATGATGTTTCTAAGGGATGGTTCACAATGGCTTCAGTCTAAGTAATTATATTTTGGAAATTTTGTTCTCCAGCCCCTTTGAGAGACAGAGACAGGACCCAGACAGTGAACTGCGATTGTCCAAATTCACTGCAGTGAAATGAGGCTGAGGATGATACCTGGCATAGGGGTTGATTGCTGGGGAAATGTCTCTGGAGGCAAATAAGAGAGCAAATAAGTAGGAGGAAGAAGCATGCAGAGAGGTAATTACCCCCATGAGAGCATTAGCAGCACAATGTAGGAGGTTATGTCCCAAAAACAGTGAGTAAAGTCTGCAGTGGCACCAGCAATAGGCAAAGTTATTTCCTAAGAGAATTTCTGTGTGTATTATACGAGAGAGAGTGTGTGTATAATTAAGATGAACTAGTCAATCTCAAAGAATTGAGACTGACCTGGAGGTGAGTGTCCCCTGGATGTGGAGGTTATTCTCTTGTTCCAATAGGAAATGAACCTGCTAGAGGACAGGACAGTGGAAAGGCAAATGTCATGTGCCATAAAGACCATAGGACTCATCACTACCACTCTTAAAAAGAAGCACAAGGTGATGGCAATTTTTGGTCTGAGGAAGGAGGCAACAAAGATAGACACTAGTGGACCAAGCTTCACATTTGTATGCTACGTGCAAAGAGGTCAAATATAAAACAGTTGTGCAAAAGTTGTGAAGACATCAGGCATCCCTGTGGCACCTCTGCCTCCCATTTTTTTGACCAGTAGTGACACTACCAGCAGAAATCCTGAGCATATTAGAGTACTCACAAGGCCCCGGGAGTAAGGGATTAGGTGTTCAGTTGTTGCTCTCAGTGTGTCCCTCCAGCTCCTCTGTCAGGAGCTGTTGTTTGTGTGTGGCTGCACAGATGACATTGCCAGGGGCCGTCCCATCCCATATGATGAGGTTGAGCATGGATGGAGTTAACATCATGAAAAAGGAGAAGAGCATCTTTATACAATAATTTGTTACTTGAATTAAGAGAGGTCTAAGCGAGGACAAAAGAATGAAATAGAATGTGCTATGAGGTATGAATTAATGTGACCAGCAGAGCAGAGGGTGAAAGAGATAATTAATTATAAAACAAGAAAAGAACTGTGCTTAGTAATAGATCTGCAGATCCAACGTAGGCTGCCAAATTAGGAAGGTCAGGCTGATAAAGACTTTGTTAAGTAACTAACAAGATAATTCAGGGCACAACACTTGGTAACCTGTCCAGATTTTAATTATCCAAACATCTTCTGGAAGTGAAAAGCAAATCAACTATCCAGAAAACTCAGAGAACGCAGTGTTGTCCATTTTATTTTTAATCTGTAAATTCTAAAATTGAAGAAAGGTATTAGAGAAGAAGCTTTTTTGGATGCAATTCTAACTGCAGGGGAGGAACTGGTTCACACAGAAGTTGAGTAAGGATGACTGAAACAACAGAGTTTACAATCAAGGAGAAGGAAGAGCAACAAGACAGAAACCATGAATCCATGCAAGAAAGTGGACCTCAGAGAAGCCAGAGACTATAAGACTCATCTTCCAGGAAACTGGTTCAGAGGAGTGGAAAGGATTCTTAAGGAAATAGTCTTACAAACCCATCAGTAAATATGGATAAATATTATCTCATTGTGAAAGGAATGGAAAAGATTGTGTAGAAAAGACCAAGATGGCTACACTGTGAGCTCTTTTCACGGGCCTCAAGCACAAAGAGAGAGTGTAGAGAAGCTAGAAACTAAATCAGGTAATTCACAGAAACACAGCATGAGCACATAGTGACAAAATCAGAGGCCAAGGCATAAAATGAATGCAGTTCACATGGGGCACCAAGAATAACTAATGCAGAGCAACAAAGGAAGGAAAGGAACACTTGGTTCGCTGTCCTGCAACAGATGTCCACTCTGAAAGAGTACACAGAGCATTAATTCGATACACCAACCTTAAGCCATTAAAATCTATCCAAAACACTGTAAAAAATCTCAGTCCTCTTGCCAAAAACTCACAGTTATTTCTGTGCCACAGGAAGAGGGCATAAGAGGACCAAGCAGACTGCCTCTGCCCCAGGACCCTGCAATAGCACAAAATGTCGTGTAACTCCCAGAACATTGTACAAAAATACTTCATGCTGTTGAGAGCAGAGGAGAGATGGTCCTGGCCAGTCTGATCTCTGGGAGGAAAATTCCTCTTCCAACTCCAAACTGGCAGTGAGGGTGTGAGTAGGGGGTGGTAGGCAGTAAAGGTGCTACTTGCTACATGGGCAGCAAATGGAAGACCACAGCATGGAATGGGAAAGCTATGGACAGCAGACATTTGAGGAAAACCACTGATGTACCAGAAGACTGGAAAAGGAGAAAACATAGCAGGGATGTCATGCAAAGGTGTTTGGAGTGGTGTACTTGGGCAGTAGCTGTCAGCAGTCACTAATAAGCATGGGAGGCTGTGCTGAGCATGGTTTTGCAGCAGTCTCTCCTGGGATCTGATACTAGTATTTTCATTAGTGATTTGGACATTAAATAAGCAATCATGCTAATCACATTTGCAGACTGCAGTTTGGGAAGACCCATAAATAGTGAAAGAATGAAATTGATTCTACATGATGGCTACGAAACTGAGAAACAGCTTTTAAAAATACTTAATTCAGTAATAATGAGGGTAAAGTGCTATGTAGGGATGGATAGGGAACAAGTTGATAGATGGCAGCTCTCTAGGAACAGACCTAGTTGTTGTAGTAGGTCATTAGATGAGCCATGGGCCACTCTGCTAACAGAAATGTCAATAACCAGAAATATAGAGAGCAGAATCTGTGAAGAAAAATTTAAATGAACAAAATAAAATAAATTTCGCAGAATCACAGAATGTTAGGGATTGGAAGGGACCTCGAAAGATCATCTAGTCCAATCCCTCAAATTTAAATAATAGCTAGGAAAAAAAACTAGAGAAAAACCATAATAACCCATTAATATTTTCAGAGCTTCAAAGTCCTTTATATAAACATCTGTTAACACCAGTAGGAATAGTTTTTTTAATTTCAAATTACTTTTTTTTTTTTTTTTTACTTTTAACAGGTAAATCAGACTATCTGATTGAGAGAATTTTAAAAAATTAAGAGGAAGATTTCAATTTATCTCCTTAGAAAGTTCCTCAGAAGAGAATGAGATGTTTTTGAAAAATGTGACTTTCACAAGAATCTATAAAGCTGTGAGAGAAAACAAGATCTTGTTTGCATCTGTGCAGCTACTGTGAAGTCACCAGAATCTATTTGCATCAAAATTGAATCTAACTCACATGCCTCAAATGACATCTGAGTTGTGCCTTGAGATTAGTTCTACAGAGCGCTGTAGATGCTCTTGTCTGCCCTGCCCTGTGGCTTGAGCCCAGCCCTGGTTACATGCTTGGCTCCTCTGTGTGCTGCCTGGGACTCGCTGCAGCCAGCGTACTGAGCAGGGACCCACGCAAACCAGATAGTGAGAAATGCTTTAAAGAGCAGCATGTCATGCATTTTGCTTCTTTTGGAGGTTAGGCTCTTAACCCAGGCCGTTGTTCCTTTCAACAATGTAGCAAGAGGTCACTCTCCTCTTTTATCACATGGGCTAAAAAAGAGCAAGAGGTTGCTGTCGTCATAATAACCTTTTGTCCTCTAATTCAGCAGCTAAAGCACTTCTCAGGACACGGGTTGTTCAAGGCTCTTGCAAGACGGTACCCTGGTGACAGAGCTACTGGTGAGGCTGGGCACTCCTCTGTTTGCCAGGTCACACACTCACAAAAAGCCTTCAAGAGTCATTGTGTTCAGAAGGACTGTGGTGCTCTAATCAGGTGCATGGACTCTTCACGTGGGAAAACAGAGACAGAGACTTAGCCCAGCTCTTAGGGTTGCTTATACATTATACATGACATCTGTACTGGATAAAATTATTCAGTAGCTCCTAGTAAGGGCCTGAACCCAACCTGAACAGCTCTGCAGGGATGGCAACCCTTCTGGTCATTAGCAGAAGGGATTTAGGGGCTCTTGAAGACTTTATGCACCCAAAAGTGAAGTAGGAAGAACTTTCTACTATCCAGTCTCTGCATGAACATGGACTGGGTCCTCACCTTTGGATGACATGTATGATCCCATTCAGTGCAAGAACTTCAATAGGAAAAAACAGTAGGAATCTTCACAACACATTCTGCTTCACCAAGCAAATCTTCAGCATTGTCCAAGCATCGACTGCAAAACAACCCTTTCAGTCAAAACATTAATTAAAAAAACAAACTTGTGTAATAAGTTATTCCTGACTGCTTATATTTATATGCAATAAATGCCTGACCAATGTTCCAAAAAAATAAAGAAAAAAGAGTGTAAAGAAAAAAGATAAAAAAGAGGGTTTGGGTGACATCCATCCCTTTGCCACCTGCCCAATATACTGAAGTGGCATTCATGACTCTCCTGGGGGTTTTGTTTTCAAGGCTTAGTCCTGTAAATGCTGGTTTATGTCATGAGGCACTGAGACCGTCAAAGAGGTAAATAAATGTCATGTCTATTAGTGAGTGCCAACAGAAACTTGATTGCAACAAAGCCTCAGTTGTTGAATGTTTTTATGAATACCAACGTTATTCATTTTTGCTCCTGGAATCCTGGAATCTCTTCTGTTTTGTTTATGCTCATGCACACACATTATATATAACATATATAGAAAGCATGAAGAGAAGAAATCTGGAATATTTCCCTCTGCAGTGTGATGGAGTTCAGTTCACTCAACAGCCACATGACCTACTTGCTTGTGAAGTCCTAGCACTCCTCATTTCTGAGCAAGATGCTTGTGAGAAGTTGAGAGATGAATGAATAGAGCATTTCATATATTAAGATTTTAAACTCATAAATATGGGCAATTATAAAGGAGAGAATCTTATGGAGAATAGGTAGAATATTCAAACCTTTGTTGCTTTTTTCATTTTTTTACCTTTTCCTTGTTCTCTTTTACAGGAAGCTCTCTTAATTATAAAGTGTCAGAGTGTTCCACACTGGATGGGACAGTTCTGAGTCTTCATCTAAATTTATTTTTTAGGACCTGTAAGTATTCTGGTCATCAAACTCCAGAGCTTCAGTTTCATGTTTTGTGTATCCTCTTCTGGTACAGAAAGAGTGTCTTGGATTTTTTTGCAGTTCTTGATCACAAATGTATATTTCTTATGTTATGAACTGGAAATTCAGGTGTTTGAACATCATGAGCCATCTTCAAGGAGTTTGTCATCAACAACACTACATATTTGAGAGCATTTTGCTGCCCTTTTTGTGTTTGCAGCCTTTTTATTTTGTATTTTGATGAGAGTTTAATCTCGTGTTCAGAGCAATACCTCCTACTGAAACCAATGAATGCTTTCATTGTGAGTAAGGCAGGCACACAGAGGAACTTATCTAATAACATAAGTTTCTTTTTTGGCTGGTTTCATGATTCACATTTCCATATGTTCATACTTACAGGGAAGACTGGCTAATGTGATTTTATGTGACCTACCCAGTTTTCTCCTATGCCTTGATGGGGAGCCCCTACAGCCCATTGCTCTGCTCAGCACTATTGCAGTACTTCAGAGTCTATCGGACTGCCTCCATTAGAAAAGTCACGTCTGACTTTGTGTTTGAAGACTCATATTTGTTTATTAAAATGTTGTACTCTAGTCAATATTCTGTAAGCATGGCAACCCAGCCAGGATTTTCCTGTAACCTATTGGCATTATGTTCGATAGCATGATCCTGACAACAGATTTATTGCAACGTTTAACACTGTGTCAGGTAACATCTCTCCTTTAGGTCAAATCCTGATCCATCTTAGTGCAATTAAATCGTGCAGTCTAAAGGGCAAAATTCGCCCTTAGACAAGTATATTTCACCCTGTTGGCCCTGTGTGCTTTTTTCTTGAGACACAGCAGAGCTTGCACAGACACTTTTGATTTCCCTTTCACCTGGCTCACTGTTTGTATTTGCTATTCCATTCAACCATGTATAGACATGTCCCACTGTTCCCAACATTGTGGGGTTTTTATACGTTGTAGGAGGAAGTAATGGACACTTCTTCAACTATATGACAATGAATCACATAACCCCACGACTAATATTTGTCTCTGTTTGGTTAAGATGAATGGCATCTTAAAAAGTTCCACTGTGTACAGTAATCATCATAATCATGTGGACAGCCCCTTCCTTATCTTCTTTAGCCATGACTTTTGCCCTTTTTTCTTGATTGATAAGTGACAGCTTTGCATTCTGGACCTTGAAATATATATTTACAGTAGTCAAAGAAATTTGTCCTTAATCAAAGGAGGCTTGACTTGCCAGCACATCTTTAGAATATTATTGAGTAACTCATTAAAATGTTAATAGCTTCTGTCAGGATTTATTGATCCTGATGTCAACTTTTCTCAGAATAAGAAATAAAGCTGATTTTTATCTTATCTTCAGACCATGCTGAGTGATCAGTACTTAAATAGAATAATGAGAAGTGCTTGAGTAGAATAATCAGCATCTACCCCATGTATTAGTTCTGAATACAGACAGAGCCTTCCAGATACATGAGTGTATTTTATGAGGTGTGTGAAATAATATGTAATATAAGGGAAATGAAGAAGACACTTTGTCTGCATGATTTTGACAATTTTTTCTGATGAAGCAAATAGAGGGTACACAATCCTGTCAAATATTCTCTCTTGGATGAAAAAAAGGGGTTTTTAAACAGCTTAGTAAAATAAAAGTATGAGTGCTCTTGTTGTTCATTGTGTCCTAAATTATACAAGTTAAATAATGACCAAATTCCATCCCACTTAACTTCTATAAGACAAACATTTGGTACAGAATCTTTTCTGCTGTTGTCACACTGTTTCGGTTATACATGGAAATTAACAAAACACTAACTGACCTAGTGAAGGAGAGGGATGGAAGGGCATTTGCTTTTCAAAGGCAAATGCCAATCTCAGAATCTTTCTCACTATGAGCAATGTTGTCAACCAAGAGTAAAACAGCAAATCCCATGCTGACCCTAGCAGAGGCAGGATTGTGAAGTGTCAAGATGAATGAAAGAAATAAGAGAGAAGAATCTATCTATATCTTGTTTTAAAATTATTATGTTGACCTTCATCAGGACATTTCTTCTGAGTATGTCAACAAGCATTTTACACCATGTTCAGGACTTCTAACAGATAGGTTTGATGTTGTGATACTTTGCTAATTTGAAAAGACCCTGAAAACAGTGTACAGAAATCTATCCCTTAAAGTTTTATTTAAGTAGCAGCCTACAAGGCAATTCCCTCTGAGCCTGGCATGTAAGAACCACTGTGTCCCATGTAAGTATGCTGTTACCTTGTACCTGGAAGGGAATAGGCATTTACTGGAAAAAGAATTGGGGCATTGCAGATGGGATAAAAAGCTACCGGGCTGCATTTAAGCTGCAGCATGGTCAGCCTGTGAAAAGGCTACATAATGTAAGTGTCTGCAACAAAAAAGGCTCAGACTACTCATACAAGAGATTCTTTCAAATCCTGTGCTCTTATAACTTAGAACTAAATATATATATATATATATATATAAATTGTTATTTAGTATTTTATTTCTAAGATAAGGGTAAGAGTTACTGCCAAGAGGGTGATGAATGCAGTAAAACTATTTAAACGAATAATTTTAGTACATTCTGAGAGAAGCTTCTTTCTAAATCAGCATGCCTTGTCTGGATACTGAGTCTGCAGTCAAGGAGAATTTATAGGAGTTATAGTTATGAATGATATTGTTATGGACTTGGTCAACTTACCTTTTCATCAGATTAGTCAACATAATAGGATTATGAAATCTGGCAAAAGAGCCAGATGTCATCACATGCTTAGTGAATTTTAATCTGGCATTTATAGTATTTGAGAATATAATGTGAAAAACCCTAAATGATGCTTAGTTTATGTGACTTGCAGTTCTGATTTTCATTAACACTTTTGTTATGACAGTGCCAATAAATCCTGGGATTATTTGCATTCCTTTAAAAGGATGAAGGCAATAGCTGTGAGGATGCAGACAAGAAACCTGACTGAATCCTTCATGTAGCTTATTAATTGTGCATAAAGTACAATTTTAATAACTTTTGTCCAGAATGACACTTACATATTAAGGTCTTCAATATGCAAACACTTAAGTTTATGGGTAATTTTACATTTATATGTAATCCTGTTTGATATGCAATATAAAGTTGCTAATGTACGTCAGTGACTTCAGGATCAAGGTCAGGGTTTACAAAGTGATTTGAGATTCCTCAGGATAAAAATGCCATCTAAATGTAAAGATACTCTTTGTTAAGCATTAGTGTTTTACAGACAGTAAATTTAATGGGCCTGATTTTCATTTACCTTTACAGTCAGATGAGGGATCTATTTTGGAAAAGTCACCACTGCGGGGGAAGAAAAACAATAGCCAGGAAATTGCTAAAGTTAATGTGATGTAAAGTCAAGCAACCATTTCGAATCTCATTTAAACTTTGATTCAGGAAGGGAATGAAACATGCGCTTAATTTTAATCATGTCAGTAGTCCCAGCAGTCAGTGAGACTACTTAAAATTAGACGTATTCTGCCTGCATGGAGGCCTCAGTCAACAGAGTACAAAATACATTACCATTTCTTGTCTGAATTGCCTGCGCCCAATTCTTAATGGATGGATGGTCTTCTCCCAAAACACAATGATATAATAGATATTAATGGAGCAGAAAAACTTCTCTCTTGAACTGAGTCAAGTGAGATTTCACTGAGGGGAGAGAGAATCCCATTCTTGGAGGGACATATATTTTAGAGGGACTAAGACAGAAGCTCGGGCAAAATCCCTAATGTAGATGCTCTGAAGAATCAAGAGTAGTGCTCTTGATGGCTCATGCTGGGTACCCACTTAACTGTCTAGGCTAAACACCTAAAGTCAGAGGGCATGAACATTTTCCATAGAGGTTTATCTTTCTTTTGCTAACCCCCAGGGCAAAGTGTTGTGTCATATCATTAATCTGTGCCAGCAATAAATAATTGCATCAAAGAATTAACCAAAACTGTGTAAAGCCAAAGGCTGCCTTCCTTTCAATGGCACTATTCAAATTATCTGTGTTATTCTTCATTCTAGGAATTAATCTTTCAAGGGAGCTACTTTCAATGTCTATTTAAAACAATATCCCCTTGTGTATTGAATTTAAAAATAAAGTGCACATTCTAGCTTTTTTTATAGCACATATTTATAAATAAGATGTGGTCACAGTCCATATTTTGTACTTTCATTTTAAATGCTGTGTGATCTAGAATTTGATGGGGTTTGGTTTTTTGGGGTTTTTTTTTTCACAAACACAGAGATCAGAAAGAGCCATTTATGCTGTTTCTAAAGTAATGATGTGCAACTTAACGTTCTGCATAACCATTCATACTTGTATTTATATACTTGTGTATGTGTAGAGATATTTTTATATATTGTGAATGTGTGCTTATCATTGTATCTTTTAAAAGGTTGCTTGCAAGAGAAAGGATTTACACAATTCTTCAGGAGCTTGCATTTTTTTGAAGAACCCATTAAAATAAATTTTCTTCTGACCCTCAGGGACTTAAAGAACTGTTAGTGTGTTTTGTGGCCTTTTTTAAAACTTTTTTTGGCTTAAAACTGGCAAGATGCATTTATTTAGCAAATATATTTTTTCTTCCAATAGTCAATTAGGCATTGTGTGATTACAGTTAAAAAAATGGGACTGGTAAACAAATGCTTTTTGAACTTTTTAAGCATCTTCCTGCATAATCTGGGACAATTTTGTAGGTTTTAAGATCAAAAGGGATCATTACAGTTTTCCCTTCTCTTTCTCAGAGATCTTCCAGGATCTCTAGCAGGGTTCAGGCCACAGGATGCCACCCATGGGACTTGTGTGTGTTTAGTCTCATGGGAGTGGTATGAAATTTGAAGACCTAGAAATAAGACTTGGGGCTTTTGAATTAACAAATGCTATGTATCTACAAGCCAAGTTAATTTTAAAGGCCACAAATTACAGGAAATTTCTCATATTCCTTAGTAAAAATTGTCTTACTCCTAGATTGAGCTGTACATCATGCAGCTGGTTATCATGTGCCTTTGGTATGACAGACAAGGAATCTCCCTGGGATGATACTATCTCGCAATGCATTTCCAGTAGGGAAATGCACAAACCTCAATTCAGTTATTATTCCTAGTCTTGGATCTGCTGCATGTTTGTGATCCTAGCCTGATGCTTTTTTCCTCAATAATAACTTTCGAAATCACAGGTAAAATCTTCTGCAGATGTAGAAACATATTCAGTCGAAATTTAATGGGGTACAAAACATACTGTGAATTAATGCAAGACTACTTTAGACCACGTTATTTTCCACGGTTCCTAGGCTTTCATATAAAAGGCTTACTCTCTTAATTAACAGTTTAAAATAGCTTTTGAAAGATTTGGTTAGAAGCAGTTACAATATTTCTTCGGGATGTTACTGATGTAGGAGGTTGGTCCAATGTCCTTACCAGCACTGCAGAAACTTCTGCCCCTGCCAACTTCAAAGGTTGGGAAGACCCCTGGAAACAGACTAAAAAGCTCCACACTTTAAATTCTGAAATAAATCTCTACTTCCGTTGAGTGATTTACTTTTCTTGATCCTTAGGAGGTTCTGTATACCACTCTTACTCATGTAAGGCTTAAGCAACAACTTGTGGTTTAAGCAACACCACCAAAAAATGCTGCTGATAAATATTCAGCTGACCATGGCATGGACCATGCGACTTGGTAATCATTGACTCCACAAACTCAACTTCACAGCCAACAAATAATCTTAAAAGAGATGTTAAAAATAAAAGTAAAGATCATGAAAATATTCCACAATAAAAATATTTCAAGGATATTTTTATTCCATCTCCTTTAGCTAAAATTTGCTTCCAAAAATTTCACTTCTCATCTAATCCAAAAGGTTGGATTTTAAGTGATTTCCCAACAGCAACAACACAACTAAAGGAGCAGCAGAAAAGAGACCTTCTTGGGGAGAACAAATACCTTGATAAAAGAAGACATTTCTCTTCAGAGAGGGACATTTCCTAGGGTATCTCTGGGGTGAACATTTACACTGCAAAAATTCCTTGAAAAGCCTAAGAAGATCAACTGTGTCTGCTTCAGCAAAGACGCTACTGCTGACTTAGGTAGAGGGCAGAGTGTCAGGTGTTTTGTGTCCCTGAAAACGTTTGAGAGTTTGTGCCCATGACCTTGACTATCTCAGACCAAATCACTGAGGCAGACAGTTACTGCTTCGTTCATAGCAGGATGCCCCATCTCTGGAAACATTCAAGGCCAGGGTGAAGCTGAGCTAGCTGAAGATGTCTTTGCTCACTGCAGGGGGCTTAGGCTAGATGACCTCTAAAGGTTCCTTCCAGCCAAAAACTATTCTGTGATTCTATGATGTGTCACTAAAACAGGATTGCATGGTCCAGCCAAACCACTCATTTATACACAAATAATCTAACATTTCTAACAGTGAGCAGTAATTTCTAAACACATTTCTCTTTCTCTTCTGGTTGCATAGGTGAAGTAAGGAATAAAGGCTTGCTCCGCTGGATGCCTACAGCAACCAAGCAGACAAAACTGATGGTAGGAAAAGCTGATTGCTTTATTTTACCCACTATCCCATAAAAAAGTGGTAATCGACATTTTAATGCATGACATGTTGCATTCCTTCATAATGCTACAGTAATTGAATACACATGAAACTGTAGTGCACCGGGTGACCCTGGAGTGTGCCACACACCTGGAAGCAGTGAAGTTCAATTAATGTGTCATTGCTACTAATAAGAGCTACTGGTGAGAACCTCCAGCCAGTTGCTACACCAGAGGAAACAGTAATCCTTGTATTTAGACAAATAATATACAGTAAACACCAAGGATCCATTGTTTACCTGCAGAGCTGTCTTCGATCAACAGTTAAAATCTTGTTCTCTTAGTAACTCGCTCTTTCACTAAATTACACAATTTAATTTACCCTTGCACTGCATTTGTCTAGCTTTATGTGCAAAAATTTGCAGATACTAAAATAGGATCAGCTGAGAAACATTAGTAAGCTAAATCAAATAGTACTGACACAAAGGTTCATGCAATTAAAAAAGGACATAAATCACGCACTTGCACAGAAAAAAATGTGGTAAAATGGCCTTAAGGATTTGATTCAATGTGTCAAACCCCAGGAAGTAGAGTTAAGAGTTGAAACTCCTTCCTTAACTTGCCTTATTGTTAAAAACAAGTTATCAAAAATCCTACAATAAGCATATGCAGATATAGATGTACCTACGCGAACAGTCTGAATATTTTCTTAATTTGTTTTACAAAAACAGAGGACTTCAATACTGAAAGCTTTCATATGTGATGGACCAGAACAGAGACATGCAGGGTTGAAGTTCTCCTTCTTAATATTTCAGCATCAGGTCTGATTTCTCTAAGTAGTAAACATCAGGCTCTTGAGACACGTTACGTGTCCTAGGTGTTGAACCTAAGAAATTATTAAAACATTTAACCAAAAACTCATAGGGAAGAAAAGATCATTCCAGTACGGCCTGGATCCACAATATCTCTGTCCTCACGAGGGTTATGGAGCAGGATATCAAGTCACAAACATGACATCATTCGAAAAAGCCTTCACTGACTGAAAGCCATGTTAATATTGAAGACCATGATGTTGATTCATGAGGAGTTTAGCCCCTTCACAGGAACCCTGTTTGCAGTATCAGACCTGTACATTTTTACCCGTGTTGAGATAAATCTCAGAGGAGTTGTAGTTTCTGGCTGAGTAATCCACAGAGATAAAACATCTTATTGAAAATGGGTTTGAACTTCTGCAGAGCTCCCCTCCTCTTCTAGCAGCTATCATCACCACATCTATTTTATTTCTCCAATCACACTGTTCTCTCATCTTAGATTTGTCTGAGATTTATCTGTCAGCTTTATCTGCCCCTAAACTCATTTCAGCTCTCTAGCTGATTCTCCCAGGCATTCATGATAAATAATACTCTCTGTGTTCTTCATGCTCCTATTTCCCCTCCCTTTGCTTTTATATGTCTCAGTTTAAAGTCTGTTCTACTGACCTGCCTGACACCCCAATATGTTTATGGAATTAGAGTACAAACTTCCCCAGTGATGGGTCTCTAAATAGTCAGTAAAGCACTGGGAAGGCAGTTGGTAGGATATTTATTTTGTATTAATTGCACAAATATTCAGCTCAATCTAAGATCCTCTCTGTTTTTGAACTATCTAGTCCATGCTGCATGTGTTCAGACAGTTAGAGACATTAGTGTAATCAATCCTACTGTGAGTATTTGCACTGTCTGATACTTGCAATCTATTCAGGGTAAACAGTTGTCTGCCAATCCTCACTGCATGAAGGTTTCCCTAGGTATGCTAATAGCATGTCTCCAATGCTGGAGAAACCCTGAAGTAGAGAAAGCTTGGGAAAAAAAAAAAACACAGAAAAGGTTCTGAGTTCAAAATGGAGGAAAGAAGAGAAAAGTACATTCTGAATCTGACTTTTGTATTGGGCA
Organism: Antrostomus carolinensis; assembly: GCF_000700745.2. NCBI lineage: Eukaryota > Metazoa > Chordata > Aves > Caprimulgiformes > Caprimulgidae > Antrostomus > Antrostomus carolinensis. The sequence goes on from NW_010330781.1 coordinate 19,259, forward strand.
GTGGGAGGCAAAGAGAGAAAAGACTTTATGAAACCATTCAAGTGATAAAAGGAATGTTTGGAGACAACAGTATATGCCAGTTCCTATTGATGGAGGGAATCTGCTGTTTTATTCTCTCAGAAAATAAATACATTGCATTTCTGGAAATGCAAGAAAATTGTACATAGGTTTAGGGGGAAGGAGGAGTGGAGGGGAGTTGTCTTTCTTTCCACAGTATGGTGGCCACCATTTGGGAGATTTAAGCCCAAGAATCTTATTTGGATGAGGTTCATTGTATGAAGATGGTTATATGATAACAGATGATTTCAGGAATGTTCAGGAACTCCTAATAAGTAGCAACCAGAAAATAGTGGAATAATTTCAGATATCACTCCATAGCAACATGAAAACAGATGTATCTCAGGTTTTTTAGATAGAAGAATATAAAACAAAACTTTGGAGATGTAAAGATAGGTGTTGCAGCTCCTCGTAAATAATCCAAATCCTAGCATCATTTCCAAACTCAGTGTTAGCTACCTAAATTGCTGTGGGATTGGGCTCTT
>NW_010330781.1:19820-25723 GCF_000700745.2 Antrostomus carolinensis
AGTGAAACATGTGAGCTAGCCACAAGGAGGTGATAAGGGAGTGGGCTGACTCTTACAGCCTTCTTCCTACCTCAGACTTAGACATCTTCCTCATCATGAGGTTGCCTAACGGGGATTTTCTTCTAACATTTTCATTTTGGTTGGTTGGTTGGTTGGTTGGTTATTTAGTTTGGGGATTTTATGAGAAAAAGTCAAAGAATCATAGAATTGCCTCAATTGGAAAAGACCTGTAAGATAATCATGTCCAATAGTCAACCTAACACTGACAAGTCCCCTAAACCATGACTAAGCCATGTTCCTAAACACTGCTTAAGCCCTTAAGACAGGAGGCAGAATACCAGTTTTCCTCATCTTCCTGCAATACCATAGAGTGATTTGAATTAATGAAAAAAGGGGGAAGTTCATTTGCCTTTGAGGAAGTTCAAACTTTTATCTCCATCTTTTCAACAGAAGGATATAAATGAGGCTGAGACTCTCAATCCCTTCTGTTCGCTCCAGGCTGCTCTCCCTAGAAAACCCAAAGGAAAGGAAAAAAAAAAAGGAATGTGACCTTAGCCCGCCTGGCAGAGCAGTTGGCTGGGAGAAGGGTGTCTTGCACCTCATCCTATTGCAAAGACTTTTAATGCATTTGTGTGCAATATCTGTTCCCAAATAATAAACATTTGAAACAAGCAAACAAAAAAAAAACCCTTTGAAAAGACATCAGAAGTTTGTCCGTTCCACAGTAAATCTTGATTCTTCTACGCACAACAAAGTCAATTCAGTAGAAGAGTACCTTACACACACTCAAGTGGACGATGATCTGATACCTTGAACATAATCTTCATAGACAAGTGTATTGGATTTCCATGGCAAGGTTTTAGTAGCCGAGGGGCTACAGGAGTGGCTTCTGTGAGAAGCTGTCAGAAGCTTCCCGTATGTCCAACAGAGCCAATGCCAGCTGACTCCAAGATAGACCTGCTGCTGCCCAAGGCTGAGCCTATCAGCAATGGTGGTAGCACCTCTGTGATAATGTATTTAAGAAGGGAGGGGGAAAAATACACATCAGCAGCAGTCAGAAGAGACACGTGAGAAGATGTAAGAGAAACAACTCTGCAGAGTATGTCCAACAGAGCCAATGCCAGCTGACTCCAAGATAGACCTGCTGCTGCCCAAGGCTGAGCCTATCAGCAATGGTGGTAGCACCTCTGTGATAATGTATTTAAGAAGGGAGGGGGAAAAATACACATCAGCAGCAGTCAGAAGAGACACGTGAGAAGATGTAAGAGAAACAACTCTGCAGACACCAAGGTCCGGGAAGAAGGAGGGGGAGGAGGTGCTCCAGGCACCAGAGCAGAGATTCCCCTGCAGCCTGTGGTGAAGATCATGCTGAGGCAGACTGTCCCCCTGCAGCCCATGGAGGTCCATGGTGGAGCAGATGACCACCTGTAGCCCGTGGAGGACCCCACGCCAGAGCAGGTGGATGCCTGAAGGAGGCTGTGACCCCATGGGAAGCCCGCGCTGGAGCAGATTCCTGACAGGCCCTGTGGCCCCGTAGAGAGAGGAGCCCACGCCGGAGCAGGTTTGCTGGCAAGACTTGTGACCCCGTGGGGACCCACATTGGAGGGACTGCACCCCGTGGAAGGGACCCACGCTGGAGCAATTCATTAAGAACTACAGCCCATGGGAAGGACCCACGTTGGAGAAGTTTGTGGAGGGCTGTCTCCCATGGGAGGTACCCCACACTGGAGCAGAGGAAGTGTGTGAGGAGTCCTCCCCCGGAGGAGGAAGGAGTGGCAGACACAATGTATGATGAACTGATTGCAACCCCAATTCCCTATTCCCCTGCACTGTTGTGGTGAAGGAGGTAGAGAATTCAGGAGTAAAGTTAAACGTGAGAAGAAGAAAGAGGTGTGGGGAATGTGTTTTAAGATTTAGTTTTTATTTCTCATTATCCTACTCTGATTTGATTGTTAATTTATTTTTTTTTCCCCCAGGTTGAATCTGTTTTGCCTGTGACGGTAATTAGTGGGTAATCTCCCTATTCTTACCTCAACCCAAGAGCCTCTCATCATATTTTCTCTCCCCTGTCCAGTTGAGGAGGAGGAGTGATGGCTTTGGTGGCTACCTGGCATCTAGCCAGGGTCAACCCACCACAAGAAGCCTGTGGTTGGATCCCTTTGGACAAAAGAGGGAATTGAGTCTGGATATTCACCATCATATGTATCTTGATTATAGAATGAGGACTTCTCCTATTGACAGTAGAAAGGAAGAAGTTTTCAGTGTGTTTTCACAGTGTATGCACTGCGTTGTTGGGCACAGATCAAAGGAGAGAAGCAGAGAAATACTTGTTTCCTATGTCTGCATTAGCTACCATGCTACTTCTGCCCTTCTGAGGCTGAGGTGTGACTGGGGGTGTGTTTGGAGAGCTGCAATTATGAAAATTGGGCTTTAGATATATCCATAATTAGCCAGCATCTGAGTGGAAGTGCTCAGCATTCTTCTTTTAGACTTCAGCATCTGCATTCTTCCTGAGGCCCTTTCTGGATCTGGCCTTGAGCTCCGAAACTGAGAGCACATTCAAATGGCATCCAGTGACTGAAGTGTCTAATTCTTTGGTATTGGAGGGTCTCAGAGATCAAATTTCAGGATCAGTGTCTAAAGGTCAAACAGATGATTTTAGAGGGCAGTACCTTCTGAGTATCTTTCTGATGTTAAAAGAGACTGAACTTTGGTCATCTTTGTTCAGTTGAGATCGAACACATCCCAAGTTCCCGTAACAAAAGCATGGAAACCTTGATAATATGAACCCTGACAAAAGGAAGAAGGCATGCAAAGTTATAGCCAAAGCTGGAAACAATAATGAGAAATAGCAGTAAGTTCTTATACTGAGAGTAGCTCCATTTTCAGACACATGTGCTGACTGAAGCAGTTCAGCTACAAAACCTGCTGGTGTGAGTTTGTTGAGGGGTGAGTTACCAATAAAAGCAAATGTTTTGCATGCCCATGCAGGATGTTTTTGAAAAGTTTCAATGGCAAATATAGTTGCATTGTGGCAATTACTATTCAAATGGCATAACTTTTAAATCTCACTGCTACTGGGGAAGCTCATGGGGAACAGAAGAAAACAATTGTCTTGGTTTTATATTGGAAAGACGAGTCAAGGTGAGGAACCCCTCTTGCATTCTGCCTTGGATGAAGTCAGCTCACATGGGCTCCTTGCACATTTGCAAAACCTTGCCTCTGCAAAGATGAAGACTGGGAGACTTGCAACACATTTCAAACAAGACGTCATGGTATGAGTCTGTTCTCTGCTCTTCCTTTTGAACCAAAAGGGATCATGTCCACTGAAACCACACCACCAGTTCCCCAAGAGCTGAGCTTGTGGATCCTTGCTTTTCCCATGCCCATGCTAGACCTTCCCCATGAGTTCAACTACACTAGCAAGGAGCAAGACTCCCTCTTCCCAGTCTTCTCAGTGCCTTATCATGCCTTGCCAAGGCTGCACTGCTGTTAAGTATTCCATGCTGTTTTAAGCTAATGGCTTGGAGAGTTGGCTGATGCACGTTCTTTTGCAGGGTGGAGGTCTTAATTCCACTAAAGCGACCTTCACTAGAATCTCTGTTTCCCTTCTCTATCCCCTCTCCCTTGCAATAATGTCCCAATCCCATATGAACTGTCTATTCTTGACTTAAATTTCTCTGCCCATACTCGGTAAAATACCAAGCTATTTAGAAATAAGTTATTACATGTGTTACAAAGTGTTCAATAGACAAATGCAAAAATATTGAATCAGGATGTTACAACAAATCAAAGGTACGGTAGTTAATGAGAGCATATACATTTGCTTATGAATGTGCTTAGAACATAGTAAAACATCACATAATTTTCTATAAATAGTGTTTTCCATTCATCATTTCTAAATCATGACTAAAGTATTTATAAACTTTACCATAAAGTATTACCAAAGTTCTTCTGACAGTCATTATATAATATATTGAATGCCAAGCAGCATAAAATACCACCAAAAAACAGAGAGATGTTTTTGCATCAGAATTCCTCTATTCCTCACAGATCCATTACTCATCTCCACTAGATTAGTCACACTATTCATATAAGCTGAGGGCCACTGAGAAAACAAGTTCAAATCACTGAACATAACTTTAAAAAAAGCAAATAAAAATACTTACATTGACTTTCATAATGTTCAAAGGATTTCAGACAGATAGAGCAAAAATGCTCCACTGTGTGATTTTCCTACTAGTTTTTTCCTATTTCTTCAACCTAGAAGCTTCCTCTCTATGATTGATACGTTCCCTCTCCTGTTCCCAAGGAGAGCTTTCGCCTTTTAAACTATCTACTGCAGTTAAAAGAAATATGGTTTGCAGCTTACATCAGCAGAAGCAAATGTTTGGTCATGAAAGATTGGGCATCATAATTAATATCAATTATATGAGTTTTATGAAAATACTTTCAGAAAATTCATCAAATTCCACATCCAGATGGAAAGAAAAAAAAAAACAAACAAACAAAAAAAACACACCACGAAGTTGGCCTTAGCAAAATAACTTTATTCTCCTTAGAAAACTGAAAACCTGACCCAAACATGAGCATTCAGTGTTTTTAACTTAGACATGTTTTTTACAAATGTTATCCATTTGGATCAGTCCATCAACTCTGACAGCTCCTGCATTATTGCATGCCTATATTATCACTGTACATTGTATAAGGGCACTGTACACCATGTACACGCTATTCTACACCATGTACAGAATAACTAAAAAAATTCACAAGTTCTAAGGAAAAAAACCCACTCATTTAATTTTTAAACAGTGGCTATTTTTCTGGATAGTTAGCTCAAGCCCCTTTTGACAAACTCTAAAAATGCTATTGGAGCAACAAGAAAGAGCACTGAGTTTTCCTTCTCTCTGCCCTGATTAGAAATGGGATCCACGTCCCAGCTGGATATTTCCAGTTCATGCCCAGTAGAAATAATTTTCTGTCGGATTGCCAAATGTTGTCCCATGTGGCCAACAAAGGTTGGACAATAGCAGTAACACAGCTTCAAGTAAAGAGCTGAAAACGATCCCCTGCAACCGGAGGCCTCAATTCTGCATAGTTTAATAATTCTAGCACCATGATTTAACTTCCTTTTTTTCCTTTCAAGTATTCAGCGTAAATTAATCGTATTGTCAATGCTTACGTTTCCTACCTTACTTATTTGTAAGGACATGTTCGAGTGGCATACTAGAAGGTTGATCCTGCGGTCTGTGCTTAACTAGTAATCCTCATGCACACCAGTAACCCCACTGAATATCAATATAAGATTGTGGTGCCGGGGAAAGTTAAACAAATCCTGAGGAATCTGTTTTATTAGCATTTATAGGATTTGTGTGTGAGAGCGTGTGTGTGTATATATCCACACTTGGGAACAGTAGTTACAGGAAAAAAAAAATATAAGGGATTCCTCCGGGGGAGATAAGCCCTGCTAGTTCTTGAGCTCATACCAGTGCTGATGTTGCAGCCCGTAAATGTTAAAATATCTGATGATATTTTCTTTCCTGAGGAACTCGGTGCTATTTCTCACAGTTAATACGTTAGCTAAGCACGTCAGACAAAAACGGAGACCCGCACCGCGCTTGGCCCCGCAGCCCTGTGTCCCCAGCCCGGATTCGTCTGGCGTTGCCTGACCGAGAAAAGCACGAAAACTACACGAACGTGAAAGACCAAACCCATGGCCCTGCAAAGGTGTCTGTCGCAAGAGCTGGTCGGGTGGCACCGGGACCGCTTTCACGGACACGGGTGGATGGCAAGCCCCGGGCTGCCGACTGCCCCTGCCTGGGCCTTTCTTCCCCTCCACCGTCCCCACCGAAACGCGCCCACGCCCGCAAACTGTGGCCGAAGCTCCTCTGGAAACTCCTTCC
>NW_010330782.1:0-22254 GCF_000700745.2 Antrostomus carolinensis
AAAGACCTGTAAGATCATCAAGTCCAGTCATTAACCTCACGCTGACAAGTGTTTGCCGTGGCTTGATTTAGAGAAAAAGGATTACAAAGGGAAAATAAAAATAAAAATAATAAATGTATTTTGATAGTGACACAACCGTGACAGAAGAACAGGACTAACGACCCCACCACACCACTTGTGAGATCACTTCAATAACAGCCCGGCGCTGGTGTGAAGCTCGGTGGGTGCGGAGCTGCGTCCGTCAGAGGCTGAACCAGGAGAAGCAGCTCAGTGTAGTTCAAATACGAAGGTGATGCTTGTCAGCCTGGGTTGATTTAATTTTTCTTTACTGTGTGGAGAGACGAGACAAGATAAGGTGGAAGTCCCGGGGATTTGGTACAGTTCAAGAGATCAGTCCTTCCCTCCTCACAAGTCTAATTTCACTGAAATTACTGCGTTTGGCCAACTGGACATCCCCAGGGCTCAGGAGGGCCATGGGTCTCATCACTCATCCCTGTGCTGCTCCTGCAAGGAAACATCTCAGAAAGGTTGGAAGGAGTGGAGCCTAAAGGAGGAGCTCACCCAAATGCGAGTTAATTGGGAGCGTGGTTCCCTTTGAAGCCTGAATAAATCTTTGTGTCAGCAAGAAAAGTGCTACAGGTCTCTTGGTAATTGGGAAGAAACCTTACACAGATCTATCCAGCCTTTTAAGCAGCTAACAAAGCATCTCAGTGCAGGCAGGAGTGTGCTTGTGAGCACAAAAGAGGGTTTTTTGGAATGACCTATTGCAAAAAACCATCTCAGATCTACAATAATATAGTCAGGCCTGTGTAAGAACATAACCTTTTCTTACCCTTTTTTTTTTTTTGCGATTACTGTTTCTTATTAAATTCCTGATCTACCTTTAGAAATTACCTCTTTTCTACAGCAACATTTCACTGTACATGTCAGAGCTCTCTGCCCAGTAATTAGCTGTTTATTCAAGAGACACATGGGCTGGCCAGACCTTAGGCAGTCTCCTGATTTATCTCCGTGCCTGATGGCAGAATTTGATTACGACTGTCATTCCTGGTTGATGTTTGTCTACAGATGCCCAGTGACAGAGTTTCTTTTAGTCCTCAGGCGCCTGCTCCACCGCCTCCTTATCCAGCACTGAAAGCTTTCCCTGATATCTAACCTGAATTTTACTTGCCGTTATCTTCTAGTCGCAGCCCAATGGATCTGGAGAGCATGTGAAAGGCTTAAAGTGTTACATTTCTGCACAAGTCTTGCCTTAACTTGTTTCCTCGCTGGTCCTTTTTAGGCTCTGGTAGTATCCTTGGCTGCGTACTGGCTTCTCTTCATCTGCTCCATGGCTTTCTGAAGCGCGGTGTCTGAGCTTGACGCAGCGCGTGTGAGCGGAGGCTTTATCAGCGCCGTGCAGAGCGGAAGGATTACTTCATGTGTCTTGCAGAGGACACTCACTTTTAACTGACCCCGGGTGCCTTTTTCACAAGTGCGTAACATTGTTTGTTCCTCATCAGTTCATGACCCTCCAAAACCCCAGATCCTTTTCTGCGGAACAGATACCTAATCAGTTGATAATTGATGATTTATAGACAGTAATTTACTGTTGATAATGCCTAAATGCAGTTGAGAGCTTGTCCGTATTGAACTGCACCAATTTGTCAAGAACTTTCTTAATTCTAGTCTTAGCCTCCAAAGCACTCACCTCTCCCACCTTGTGTCACCTGCACATTTCATAGGGTTCTCTGCACTTGCAAACCAGAATGTTAATGATGTAAGTCATTAGCCACCTTCTTGTCCTTCCTATAACTCCATCACATATAGCTCCACATAGGGTCTTCTCCACCCCACATAGGATCTTCTCTAGGGTTTGTTTCTTCTGCTTGTCCTGTTTGTGAGCCTGTGTTATCCAGCACCATGAATCACAGCTCAAAGCTCTCAGTACGAGGTTAGGGAAATGGTCTTGTTCTGGGGCTGGTAACGTCTCAAAATGCCGCTGATGCCCACAGGGCTGTAGGCAGGAGCGTTGGACAAGATGGTATAAAACCATTGGACAAAACCTGCACAGTTTTCCAGCAATGTTTGGATTTTATTTTCTAGGGGAAGAACAACCTGGGATATCAGCAGTGATCCGTAGGTAGCTGGGTATAGGTTATGTCTTTGCAGTCAGTCATTAAACATACCTGCTCTTGCAAAGTTATTAGAGAATTATCAGCCTGTGGAATATAATTAACCCTCAATAAATAAAGTAAAACGCTTTCTGGGCTAAACTGTGTGCTTGTATGGAGCCTTCCATCCTGTGGTTAAATCTGTAGTTCCCTTTTTCAATGCATGCTTATCATCTGCCATCACATCTGAAGAACCTATCACATTTGTACTTGAAAGACAGCAGTTATAAAAGAAACCCACAGGGAGATGACCCAGAGGACGTTGGAACAAAAGGAGGAGACTCTTCACAGAACTTTTGAGACTCTGCAGGTAACCTCCTGGGATATCTGTTGCAATTGGGTTTTGTCTTGTTGTGCTTTGTTTGAAGACTGCAAAGGTCCTGCTTGTCAAAGGCAGCTTTGCCTTACGCTGGGAAATGCATCTGGAATCTGCTTCTGACCTGTGAGATAGTGGGACACGTCAGCTATGAGTAAGGAAATCATTACCTTTTAGAGGCTGTTTTCTATAGTTTGGATTTCTACAGTCCTTTAAGAAGGAGCATACCCTTTACAGGGTTATAAGGGTATAGTCCTTTACCTTTTGCTTATTACTTTTACCATATATAACCAAAACATAATATAATCAAGGCTTTTATTTGTCCTGAGAACTTACTATATCCATTTTTGTGAGGAACGTAATCCTCTTGTAGATTTCTAGATAACCTCTTTACTGGAATGCACTTATTTTGATTCTCTTTTCAGTAATTTCTCACATGAAACACACAGGGTATCACAGACTGCAAGGTGTTCTTACAGGTTGTGGTCTTACACAGCTATGGAAATACCTGTTCCAAAAGCTGTATTTTCAATCTTAGTCTGATAGCAAGAAAAAGAGAAATAGCACTTTTGAAAACAAGGCAGGAAAAGATAAACTGATAAGAAAAACAGGGATAATAATTGGAAACTAATCTACATTACAGGAACATTTTATATCCAGTTACTAATCAGTAAACTGCTGCTCAGAAAATGGTAGATTTAATATGTGCATACTTTTGGACAGCAGAAGTACCTTTGAAAAGTTGATCTTTAGGATCTTTTCAAAAGTACAGAGAAAAGAATGTGTGTCCAAGAAGAATCAGAACCATTCTTTTTTGAGGACAAAGTAAAAAAAAAATCTATAGGTAGCCAAACCCACTTTAAGGAAACCCGAGAGAGAGCCAGCTTTTCAGTGGTGCTAAATGCCAGAGCAGTGCTGAAACCAACGCACTGACGTTATTCAAGTTACTAGATGTGAATCCTAAGCAGCTGTAAAACATGAGGCTTTTTGAAGATTTTTTTGTTTTAATAACGTACTGAAGTGATTACTGCTTCTTTTTTGTTTGTTTGATTTTTTTTAAGTGAGTTCTTTTAGCAGTGGAAATAATGAAGCTTCTTTCCCAAAATCTTATCGTTCTACCTGATGTCTTATTTGATTAAGGCTTTGACTGCAGCTGGGGAAGCACAACCTGTCTCTCCATCTCTCTGCTATGCAAGTGGAATGCCCTTTGAGGAGCTTTCGTGTCTTTCTCACCGAGGTACCTCGTTCACATTACAAGAGCTTAATCTGCTTGAAATGGCTTCTGAGCTGCTGATTTTGGTTGTAGGTGGTCGGTGGGAGAGCAGCCGTGAACATGGTGGGTAATGTTAAGAGGTAGGAATGCAGATGTGCACACCTGCATAAAAGCACACATGCACAGATCTGCACAGTTCAGAGTTGCTTTCTTGCCAGACTTGTCCTGTGGTTATTGCTAGCATGAAAATGAGAAGCTAGTTTTTATATTCATGGACTTGAAATTGATAATTTTTTATTTTTAAATAGAGAAAAAAAAAGATTATTAGTGTATTTAATAGTCTCATCAGGTAAATGACATATACAATGTTTTTTGAAGCAGGAAAGAAAGCCCGATGCCAGTAATTTGTACAAAAGCATATTGGAAATGTGTGTCATGTTCTAGCAGCTCTTTTAATTTGTTTTTATCAGATAAAGCAGTATGGGTGTGACAGAGGTGGTCAGAGATCAGGTGCTATTGTAAACTTGTGTTCAGTCCACATAATGCCTTCCAGAATAACATAATCTTGTGGAGCAGAGGTCTGTATGGCATTCAAGTGAGAAAATCCAGAAGAACTGACTTTTCAGGAATGGTAATGCAAGAGGAAGTAGTCTTGGAGGCGTCATGTGGGCATAAATGTATAGTGTGAATAATAATTACCTGATTGTTTGTGATTCACATACATTTGGAAGAACTAAAATGTCTTTCAATAACCCAACATAGGTAAAAACAAACCCTGACTCCCCAGGAATAATCCCTTAGCAAACTCCAGAGGTTCAATTAGCCTCGTGCACATTTTGGCAGGCAGAATAACAGATACACACAAAATATAAATATAGATAATGAGTGGACTTGGACATTAAGAAACACACTGCATTGCAGATTATGTGTCATTTTAATGAACTCAGCATTCATGCACCAGTTTGAAAAATAGTTACTGTATAGCAGAAGTACTCCAACTGTGATCAGTTCAATACTTCCAGTCCCTGGGTTATTTATTGGAGGTTCAGGGAGAACTGATGGGTTAAAGATGCTTTCTCTGCTCATTACCATCTGAAAATATTATGTTTTCCACACAAGCAATTGCTGTAGTGCCCCAGGGAAGTAGTGTGATTGGGCTGGGAGAGCACATTTCTTTTCAGTAAGAACATTTTGGAAAGCTGCTGTTCTGTATTTCCATGTTGTTTATATTAGGTTATATGTGAATGATTACACACAGATTTTTTTTTCCTCCCAGTACTTCATGAAACAATCTGTAGGAAGCATAAGAACATGCTGGTTTTAAGCATTAAAAATGGTTGTTCATTTAAATTAGAAACAAACAAAATAGTTTCTCTTACACCCAATAATTAACGCTGGAGAATTAGCCTTGAGGTGAGCACTGAGACTGTTTCTTTAGCAAGCTTTACTGAAATAGAAACTAGAAAGTAAATTCCAGTAAGTAGCCATTTTATATAGAGTGGCAGCTAAAAAAATGGTTATTTCTCTTCTTGGAAAAAATTGGACTCTACAGGAAGCCAGTATACCTCAACTTGACTCGCTCTTCTCCGTGGAAAGATGCTCTAAGTCCGTGACTGCTGCTCTGAACATCCACACATGACAGTGTTTGAAACCAGAAGCTTTTTCAAAAAGGGCTGGCACAAGGAAAGGGAGCAAAATGAGATGTGGTTGGTGGTACTTATATTGAACTTAGCTGTGACAAGATGCATTTTCCTGCAAGGAAAGGAGACGAGTCTGTCCCCTGCAAGGTGGCAGTTTCATTCCTTTGATCATGTGGATGTACCACGCTCCATGGTTGGTGTGCTTAACACTTGGCATTGTGTTCATTTTCAGTTATCAACCTCTGCAAAATGGTGAGAAGGCACCTATGCTGATAGGTGGCCGTTCTCATTTACCATCTAAAGGTGATGGCCAGCATGATGAGAGTTCTTCTGATCCTGCTTTGGACAACAAAATTGGTTCAGCCAGATGTACCTCAAGATGCAGGAGGTAAAACATTTTCTTTCTACCACGTGAATAAAACATGCCATGAGTACAGGAGCACAGATGGCCATGCTGTGTTAACATGCTTCCTGGGACAGCTGGGTCCTGTCTCAGTTAGATCGCTCCAGGCCAGTGCCTGAGGACTGTTTTGCTTTGAGAGGGAAGAATCATAAGGCATGTAGATGCAAACTCTGCCATGCTGCTTGCCCTCTGGGCTGGACAGTAGTTCCTGGCCTGGTTTATTCAACAATTTAATCCAGCCAGAGCAAAGGCATTATTCCAGATAGTTATTTTACTTCCAGGAACAAAACTGCAGTTAGCTGCAGAAAGATGGTGACACAAAGCATCGTTGGCATAATCCTGGTGTACCAACAGCCTTAATGGTGATATTTTTTGTGGGCATCTCAACAAGGAACATTTTAAGGGAACTAGTTCAGGGTTGTTTGTATTGGGGTTTTCTGAGCCGTCATGAGGGAGTTTTCCTGCAAGGTGCATGCTTGAAAATTGAACTAGTAGGCATCAAAGGTTGAAATCATGGGAGAAAAGAGGCAGGGACTGATGTCCCTCAGCTGCCTTGGAGGTGGTAATTAAGGGAGGACAGGCTCTGAAAACCTCTAGAAATGGCAGGGAGTAGATTGATTATTTCCTTGCCTTGCTATTTATACACTAACATTTTCCCCCAGCGTGAGATCTTTCTCATTTCCATATGAGCTCCAGGAATCCCTCTTGCCCTGTCATTTTAAATTATCATTCTCATCCTTCTATGTTTTCTTCCATTTGTGCTTAATTCCTCTGTTCATCATTTTGTTTCTTCTCTCACATATAACTTCTTGTGGCTGTCAGCTTTCTCTTAGAAAGCCCCCACATCATGCTCTTCTGCAAGCTTATGTGGGTGAGAATTGTTCCTACAGTTGATCACTTCATCAGCCCCATTTCAGTACAGGTGCCCAGTGGCTATGTGGCTATAAGGAAGAAGTTGAAAAACCTGAACCTAATTAACAAGCCAAATGTAATATATCATTGTGATTTTCAAGTTGAAACTGTTGTGAAAATTCATTTTTTAAGCTAAGTTTCAAGTAAACTCTTATTTGATTAAGTTTTTGTTGTTATTTAAAGATATTTTTCAAATATGAGAAACATTTTATAAGAAGCTGTTGAGAGAATATAACATTGAAATGAAATTATTTGCTTGTATTGCTCATTGCTTTAAACAGCTATTGCTTTAAACAATTCACTGGTGTGCTATGTTATGAATATTTTTGTTTTCTCCTTTACAGTTCAGGTTTTCCCACCTGTTAACTTCACCCTTACAGTCTCTGCATTAGCACAAGTACTTTTACACTGGAAACCAAACCCTAATCAAGAACAAAAAAACTACACTATTATATATGATGTGAAAATCCTGAGCCCTGTGCCCGAAGAGGTAAGATAAAAGATAAGTCCAGTAGCCTAAGAAGGTTAAATTCCTGTTGAGTTAAACATCTTGCACCAAACCAGAAGGCAGTAGGTGTGATATGTCTCTTGAACAATTGGCATATTGAATCACTTATTCTCTTATATCATAAACATATACTTTGAGCTCTGGAGAGATTCCCTTTCAGCTATGCTTATAGCTACGGCACTGCTGGGACAAGGGTGAGCCTGGGAACTGGCAGTCCCTGCAGCCTTCATCTTCAGGGGAAGCTGGATACTGGTTTTAAGTGATGCTGCTCCCCATTCAAGTCAGCTCACTTAATTCACATCATTAAGATGTCAGATCATGTTTCATCACAGCTGTATGCTATAGACAAATTTTTGGTAATATAAGGGTCCTGCTATCTTAAATAAGAAACCTTACACACTTCTTGTGTGGATTATTTGTATTCTCTAGCTTTATACACTTAATATAACCAGCTATGCTAGCTGACTGGTTTGCCTCTTTGCAAAGACTGAATCAGTCTTTGCAGGTCCCTTAATTCATCTTCCATCACGTGTGGTGCTTATTTGATATTTTTTTAATTTTTTTTTTGTAATTTCAAGTATGATACAAAGAAGACTCACAGTATCCGAACAGCTGCACTTCACAACGGTTTCTCCGCACACATTCGGACGTTACTTCTCCATAATGACCTTCAGATGAGAAGTGACTGGGTGAAGGAAAATCTCCCGCCTCCACCAGGTAAGAAGAAATGCAAGGGAGGTCTGAATTTTGTGTTCTGCCCTGGTCTGTGGAGTAGAAGTCAAAAGGTGACAGGTTTAATACTTGAAAAATACTGCTACACTGATCTTGTAAAACAATTTAGTCCAGGCCTTTCTCTACTGCTGTGGAGCCTGGAGTACAATCTGGAGGGGCAGAACATGGATAACCCATGTCAAATGTTCTAAAAATTCCTTGCTAAGATAACCCACTTTCATACACTCTAGAATATTGAAAGATCATGTTGCCTTGAATTGCAGAGTGTACATGAAATATGTAATGGTGGTGTCTGTACAGCTTTACTTACACTGCTTGGGAATCTTCATCCATCCATAACTGATAGACCTGTGTGACAAGGGAGAGAACTGGGATACAACAGACATAGCTAAAATGGACTGTAATGACTGTTTTAGCAATGTGAATTTTAAGGGAGAGAACTGGGATACAACAGACATAGATAAAATGGACCAAAGACTGTAATGACTGTTTTAGCAATGTGAATTTCATACGACTTTTGTAATATTATTTTTCTTTCTGCTTTATAATTCCTTGACTCTCTAGGTGCTCCAGAGACATCTGTCACTAATTTGTCCTGTGTTACTCGCATCACTATTTCTAGCACTGTTTCTCTCCATTGCACTTGGCTTCCTGGCCAAGGGGCACCAGAAGATACCGAATACTTTCTATTTTACAGGTTGGTGTTTTCTCCCATTTTAGTCATACTCCAATGTATTTCTTGAAGAGCATCATGTCTCACAAGTATTTTAATTTAGGTATGAGACGTACACTGAAGAATGTCAAGATTATACCAAAGACAAGTGGAACAGGAATACCGAGTGCAGATTTTCAGTGACTCATATTGATCCTAAAGAAGTTGATGGTCTCATTGTAATACACATCAATGGGTCTAGCAAGTATGCTGCAATCAAACCTTTTCAGCAGTTATTTAACCAAAATGCCATTGGTGAGTAAAAATACATTGAAGAAAAAAAAAAAGTCTAGCAGGATTGTCAAAAGATTTGTGATAGAGCATTACTGGATGGAATGGGTTTTGATACAGGTGAAAGTATGTGCTGGTTTTGCATAGACTTCTTAATGAAGTTGGAAGAGATTATAAGACAGAAATGGATGATTTTAACTAATTTTGATTTTAATATTACAGAGTGACAAAAATAAAAAGCTAGAAAATACAATAAATGACTCTGTTAGCCAAAGCATTATTTCCAGTGTTCATTTTCCGTTGATTTAGTCAATATTCCTTCAAGTACAGTTTTTATTCCCTTTTCTTTTACAGCCTTTCTTTAAAAGGAGAAAGACAAATGATGTTCAAGATAACCATGTCCTTTTAAAGAAAGGCGTTAGACTGTTGAATAAAAGGTAGTGTCAGCCATGACTGTCTATCCTCTTTCATCCATCCAAATAATTTATTTTCCATCATTAGTTCCACACCTTTCACTTTTGTGTAAACAGATAGCATTTCCTTTTTCATGGCTTCACTAAGATAAAACAGTTGACATACTTTCTTCTTAGAAATCATTCCCATAATAGTTGTTGATCTATTCCTTTGAATTTATTCCAGTTTTCAGTAACTTTCCCAGTTACATCTGTTTTTTTTTTCCTGTAAATGAGTTTTTTAACTAACTGTTCTATCATTAATTTCATGCTTTTGTGAAAAATAATTTAAGAAATCTTCCCCCTCCCCAGTAATCTAGTTTTTCAAAACTTTTAAGTGGATTTTTAAAACTCTTTGCCTTTAACTATTTTCTCCAATATAGTTATTCCTCCTAAATCCTTATCTTTTCTGTCCAAAATGTGAAATAAATTCAAGGATTATAGGTCCTACTTGGAAACTATCAGGTTATAAAGTGTTCCAATTGTTAGTATTTAAACTCTGCTCTGTAAACAACTTACCAGTACAGTTTTCTTTTTCTAGAGAAAGTGAATGTTCCCAGAAACATCACTGTATTCTTAGAGCAACATGATCTCGTGGCCACATGGGAGAAGCCAATTTCTCCTTTCCCTAAAGAGTGTTTTGAATATGAATTTTATCTCTTCAACTTGAAGTCAGGTAACAAGCAGGTAATTTCTTCTCTGATGCTCAAGTATTACACGGTGTTCCTGTCTCTGCACTGCCTGTCCTATATAGCTAGAAAAAGTCTTCATATTCATGGATATGTAACAAATGTTAACACATTTAAAATAAAACCTGCTATTAGTACATTTTTTGAAACTATGGGCTTTTGGCAAAACTTGTGTCCCATTTGTGACTAGAGTTCAGCAAAGCCAAAGTCTCATCAGTTTTTATATTTTTCCTCTTTCTGGATGTCATTTAGTTCTGCAACAAACTATCCCCAAGTGACCTAGGAAAGCAGAAGGGCAAGAATTGGAGTTATTCAGCTTTATGCATCTGGGTTCAGAACAGTGGGAGGATGGGCAAGTCTGAAAATCCAGCATGAAGTGTCTTAAGGAAGAATGCAAAAATGAGGCATCTTTCAAGAATTTGCCCTGAAACATTGGTGTATTATGAGAGAAAATACACCTGTAAACCCAGAGCTCTTACTTCAAAACCAAGGCCAGATGCTCACTGTTAATCTAGTAAAGGAGTTTTTTAAAAATAAAAAGATAAACATTATTGAATTTTGTTTTCTGAATTTTTTTTGTCTTAAATAATCTATAACAGTGCAATATTGTTTTCCTAACAGATACTGAAAATATTCTCAAATGACTTCAGATTACAGATAGATGTTACCAGCAGGTATTCCATACAAATAAGAGCTAATCATCACATATGTTGTACGAGAGGATTCTGGAGTGACTGGAGTGAAATCATTTCTGTTGGTAAGAATGACATGCTTCTGTCTTGTAGAGAATATTATTACATTGCTGGAAAGCAAATGCTGCCAGGAAAATAGGTATTTGAAGAAAGAAACTGACTTATTAATGTCAAGAGGAGTTAAATCTGTGTTCCATTAAAAAAAAAATATAAAAATCTCCCAAGCAAACTTTTGGACATATGGAAGGGTTTTTTAGACAGTGTTTTGTTTTTATATGCTTATATTTTCAGAGACTTTTTAAAACTAGCTTAAGGCCTAAATTCTAGGTAAGAGCTTTTAGTTGCATTACTTCATTAGTTTTCACATGTGTTTCCCTGGCTTGCATTGTGATGTTCACAGTGGAAGTTAATATGAGTGATCATGTCAACTATTACTTTACTGGAGCTATCTGAACTCTTCAGTGTTGGGGCAGGGGGAAAGAACATGATTTTGGCATCTTTGGAACGTGAGAATTTGCCCCACTTTTTTCAGTATTTCCTGCTTGCTGAACGTGTTTTTCTGGAAATAACAGTTCCCTTATCATGGCACATTATCAACTGTTTCTTCTTAGACATCCTCCTTTGTTCTTATCTTTTGAGTTTCTTAACTTCCTGGTTTTCACTTTAAAAAAAAAAAAAAAGGTCCCTAACACACTCCTGTTTACTGCACTCTTCCCTCTTATATCTATTTGCTAGTGAATGTGATTAAATCTGCTGGGGTTTTGCTGCCTTACTCTTAACACATCCCCTTGACCCTCCCACCTGGCTCCATGATGAGCCCTTGGGAAGAGAGGCTCACTGACCCAACCACTCCATTAAGAAAACCCCCCACCCTTAAGAAAACTGGGCCTGTTTATTACCCTTATGCAGGGAAACATTCAGATGAGACCAACTTTAAGACCAGTAGACCTCTTCTGAGCCCATACCCTGAGAAAACCACTGGCTTAGACTGCCCATCCTGTAGCAGCAATCCTCCAACAACATTACAAACTGAAACAATTCTGGTTTCTTTCCTTGGGCTGTGGTGATCAAACCCTGTGAAATGCAGCCCTACGCTGCCAAAACGAGTGTTGTAAAACTGCACCTCGATACCAGCTGTGTCTCAAAAGCTGTTTAGAAGCATTACAGTCAAATAAAGCTCGATAAAAATCATTAGTGGGCTGGAGACCCTCATGCACTACGCACAGCAGCTTGATACGCATCAGATCTGAGAAGCTGTAGGTACGTGTGATAGCCCCAGCCAGGGTTCACCATTTAAAAAGTCCACAGGACAAATTTGGGGCTGAGAAGTACCTCACAGCACATTTGTGTGGTCCTGATTCTGCTTCCCCAGCAAGACTGAAAGATTTGAGAGCCCCTCTGTCAGCTGGAGCACTTGTGGAGCTGTCTCTGCTGCGCAGTGTGACGGTGACTGAGGAACCTAGAAACACTGCTGTTGTGGCTGCCTCTACTCATGCACTATAAACATCAAATATGGAAAAGTCATTCTGATGGTAAAAAAACCCAAAGTTAGCATTCCATAAAAATTTACTAAAATCTCAGAAATATTCAAGGATAGGTCCAATTCAATTTGTGTTATGAAAAGGGGTTTTGAGAGGCTTGTTGCATCATTGCCACGATACAGGTTACTGCTGGGGGCGCTGGGTTTCAGTACGTACTTCAGCCAT
This sequence comes from Antrostomus carolinensis, assembly GCF_000700745.2. Lineage (NCBI taxonomy): Eukaryota > Metazoa > Chordata > Aves > Caprimulgiformes > Caprimulgidae > Antrostomus > Antrostomus carolinensis. The sequence goes on from NW_010330782.1 coordinate 12,360, forward strand.
CTCATTAGCGTTGCTGTTAATTTGCTTTGTGTCTCTGAGGAAGTTTCCTCTATTCCCTCCATTTCATGTATTATGTTTGAACCCCTCACTAGGCAGGTGCACTGGCTCATGCTGGTCCACAGTGGTGCGTGGGGCTGGGCTGGTACCTCCAGGCACATCGTGGAGAGAAGCCCAAAGAGGAGCTTGCTAGGCAGGTCCTTGGAGCCACAGCCTGGCCTCTGCAGTTGCTGCTTCTCCCACATCTTACTCTTGAGTTGCAGTGAGACTTAATGTTGCCTGATCACACCCATTTGGGACTGTTGCCAACTGACATAAGAAGGAAAAGACTTAGGACCTTGCCAGTTTTGGTGTGGAAAATGGAGACACTTCCCAGCCTTCATGCTGGGAGGCTTCAAATTGGGTTGTTGCCCCAGTCATCTTCAAGACTTGCACGAAGCATAACTCATTGGTAGTTACATCCAAAATCTTACCTTCTTGAAAGAAAAGGTAAACCTGAAGACAAAATAAACCATCCTAACCCATTTGTAATTGCAAGGTTGACTGTGGGGTGGTCCGGAGGTGCAGGAGGGATCACGCAAGCCCTGCTCATGGCGTCATCCACACGCTACTCTTGGAGACAGCAGTACGACTGTGGCCGTCGGTGGGGACAGCAGGCTCAGCTCCTCATTTCTCAGAAACAAATCTGGCCAGAATTGAATGTTGTTTTGTCTGTGGCACCGAGAAAGCCAGCACTCCTGCTGCTGGCCAGTTCATGTCCTTCCAACTACCTGGCGATGGCAGTGCTGACACCTTGGTGCACAGGACAGGGAGTTATCGTAACCACGCACAGACTTGGCAGCCTTTTGAAAACGCAGTTCAGTGTAAATGGTTTTGTTGTGTGACATAACATGGCACAAAATAACAGTTGTGGTCACTGAGTGATGCCTTTTCAAAAGGGAAACTTTGACCTTGATGGAAATACCTCTGTCTGCTCACGGGCAGAGCCAGCAGAGAAATTCTTCCTCAGGAAACGTATCAGCAACCAGCTCACAAGAAAAACGAGGGTTTCGACGTCTTTTTTACAGGCAAGTTTAGGGAGCCAGAGAAATCCAGTTCCTGCCTAGAAAGGATTAATAGAAATGAAGAATGGTTTAATGGGAAACAAACCATTCGTGCCTGAGATTATCAGCAAACACTGTCTGTGCTGAGCAGCAGTCGTGCGCGCGCTGCGTGGCATTGCGTGTCTCAGGACGGCAGCTTACAGACCATATCGTCCTTCTGGTGGGCCGGGCTCCTCACGCTTGTTCTCTCCTTCACATTAAAATAAAAGAAATGCATTGTTGAAATTAGAAAAATTAGTTTCATGGAAATTGTTCTTGAAGCCGTGCATTTCATTTCTAATTCTAGCTACCAAGCAATCGTTTGCATGTTAGTTTGTGATCTGAATATAAACACATAAAACAGCTGATTAAATCTTTTGCAAGAGTGTGTTTAAAATAATCTGTCCTAAAATAATATATTTAATGTATTTTTTTCTTGAAATTCAGGGCAAAACAAACTGGAGAATCCTGTAGCCTGGATTCTCGCTGTGCTTTGTGTGTCCACGTGCTGCACAAAAAAAAAGCTTGTTGCTATAATATGCAAACTGTAAGTATCATCATCTTCTTTTTAATTACAGTATAAGTCAGGACCAGGTGTTCAACAGGTGTGGGGGGATGTTACAAGCTCTGCTTAATTTTAAGAAAGGGCACTGAGTTTGGTATTCAAGCATAATTATATAAAGCAAAAGTACTGAATAAGTAATCATCAGTTGATTCAATATTCTTTTTTATCAATACTATTGATAATCATTAGTTATCAATACTAACATTCAGCAAAATTGGTGGAGTAAGAGGGTTTTTCAATTTAATCTTAACAAAACCATACACTGAGTGAGGCAAGTTTGCTAAAAATCTCTTTGGCCTTATCTCGTTTCTTCACTGAAATGGATCTGGTTGGGTCAATGATTTCCCCAGGAGGACTTTTTATCTGTAACCCTGGTGAAAGCTGCTGAGAGCATCTGTCATGGCTAAAATGAAACAGCTAAACACAGGGTAGTATTTTCCCAGTCTTGCCCAGTTCAGCCTGCAGACCTACACTCTATATTGGGCCCTGGGTGTGTAGCCTGAATTTCAGTTGACATCAATGAGGTAAAAATTCAGTGCCTTTGTGCTTGCTGCTCCTCTTGACCTCTTAACAGCAGTGAGTGCATTGAACTATTGTTTGCTTTGAGTTTTTGAACTATTTGTTTAGTTTATTTTTAATTACTACAGAAGCTATGGATGCCATGTAGTAAAAACAGATGCCATATAGCCAAACTTCCTAAAATATGCTGTGAAAAAACCCAGATGCACTTTGAATTTCTGTAGCTGTGACTAGTCAAATAATAAGTGATGAATTAAAGAATCAATGTAATTACAAGCTTCTCCCCTGAAACACGCAGCAAGCAGCAATTATCAGTCCACAACGGACACAGCTTCCAGTAATGTGAGTGCTGTCCTTGACTCTGCTAATTTCTTCTTAATTTCTTTAATGCCTTTTAATTTATTGGTTATACTGATGTGTCCTTGGCTGTTTTCCTTTCCAAACTGCATTCTCTTTATCAAATAAAGGTCTTGTCTACAGGAATGTTCTATTAGAACAACTGCTATTAACTCTCCCTAAAGCGTCTGGTGTCTGTGATAACCTGTTCTTAAGTCAATTTAATTAGCATAGCAGGTCTCAATAATCAATCGTTTTTGGAACAAGACAGATGAACTCCACAGAGAGTTTATTCATGTTGTGCTTCATATGAGCCTGTTTCCAGCTATGCACCCTTGATGGATTGGGTGGAAATCCACAGATGACTCTTACTCACATCACTGATTCTTTTATGGATTGACCCATCTGGGTAGCTGTAGGTCTTCCACTGCTCTGGCATCATCTTCATCAGCTCTCTCCTCTTTCTTTGGGACAGCAAAACACCAACACCAGTTAGTTCCAGCACCAGTCATACCACTCCATGTTCTCCTGTGAAGTTCTGCAAGTATTTGGATATTATACAGTTACCCTTTGCAGAGATCCTGAAACAGACACAGGGGGAGAAATAGGTATAGGCAAAGACTCCTACTCAAGGACCAGCTTGAAGATGCTGTACTAATGCATTTTATGAACATTAGGCAAATTTAGCTTTTCCAGGTTCAGCTTCTTGATGCTACATTGGTTGCTTCTAGGGGTTTCTCTCTGCCTACCTAGTTTATCCTTCCCTAGCACCCAAATGCTCATCACATTCCATCTCTGCCAACGTGATTATAATTTTATCTGCCTGCTGCACTGAATTTCATTAAGTTTTTAGCTTTACTCCACCCTTCCCAAGCTGCTTCTTGCCACTTCTCTAGTCCCCCAACCTGCCCTGGGAGGAGGTGGGAAGTGTACCGAGATGAAACTCAGTGCTTAAGCCTGCTCGTTTGTTGTATCTGTGGATATTAAAGAAAAACAGAACAGGTTCCCTAGATCACAGGTTCATTAGTACTCTCAGTTTTTACTGCTCTTGAAAATTCATGAAGTGTACGTGCAATTCAAGCCACAGAATAATTTCAAATTTCATACAATTTGAAGCCATTATAAGGAATTTCATTATAGCAAAGGGTTCTATCACAGAATGATAGAACAGCCCAGGTTGGAAGGGACCTCAAAAGATCATCTGGTCCAACCTTCTGTGGGAAAGAGAGCCTAGACGAGGTTATCTAACACCCTGCCCAATTGCATTTTGAAAACCTCCAGTGATAGGGTCTCCACCACATCCCTGGGGAGGTTGTTCCAGCGATTGATTATTTCAACTGTAAAAAATTTCCTTCTTATATTGAGATGAAATCTCTCCTGGTACAACTTGTGATTGTTGCCCCTTGTCTTCTCCATGCAGCTCATTGTGAAGACAGAGATTGAGATACACAACAAATGATCCATAATGCTTGTAAAACCATAGCAGTATGTTATTAGGCAAATAATCTAAAATAACTGACTTTCCTTCTTAAGTAATCTGAAACCTGAAGTTATGACTTGAACAGTAACTCAAGATGTATAAGGTCACATAATACAATTCTCAATCAGGTCCTGGTGATTGCAGGCATCGGAGGTTCAGACCACCACTTGGGAGAAATGCTACAAGGCAAAGTAGCCCTTTGGGACTTTTTGGATAGTCTTTTCCCTTCACTTGCAACAACTGATGGGGTTACTGTCTTGATAAAAAGCACAATTGAATGGTTTCCTAGTTTGCCCTCTGTCTTTATGAATGAGCATCTTCTGTACTTCCTTAGGCTGTGCCTTGGAATAACATTTTCTCCCGGAGGTGAGCCCACAGGAGGATGTAGTTAATAACTCGCTCCCAGCTGCTCTCCACTTAATTGACTGGAGGACAGTCAGTAGCCCTCCATACCCTGATATCAACGTGCTCATCCCGACCCCACCAGATTGCCCTCCCTCTTCTGCACCACACTCAGGTCCACGACCAGCAGCCACCAGACACGCGCTACAGGGAAGTCGTTTGGAAAATGTCACGGGGAATCTCAGGGGAGGCAAGAGACTAGAAAAGGCACTTCTAACATACTGTGAAAACAAATGTTTTATCAGTCTCATCGTAGCAGTTAGAAGAGGGAACAGAAGAACTTGTTCTCGTACTTCTTTCACGTTATTTATCTTTGGCCTTTTCATGTCACAGCCTGTGGGAAAAGTGGCAAATTTCAGGCAGACAAGACACAGCACAATAGTCAGAGGCTCTGAAACACCGAGTTAAGGCATGATGATCCCATGGGGTGTTTCCAAAGCCTGGAGGTCCAAGTAGCACTAATGGAAAGGGCCATGCTCTAACCCATGTAGAGACAAACAGAGATAACTGGAACACTTTTTGTGACAAGATATTTAATCACATAACTCCAACTTTTCAGTGTCTTGCAAAAAAGAACAGGACCATTCTGAGGGCACCGCTGTCACCAGCCCCACCAACGCCTCACTGCAGAGACTCTTGCGAACACAAGTGTGCTTCTGCCTCGTAGCTCAATATTGGGCATTTGTGCACCCCCTCCTTAAGGGTTTCTATTCCAGAAACAACATGTAACATACGCTTTTGGCTGACTCAATAAATAATTTTGATATGGCTCCATCAAAATCTTTTATTGACAAACAGCACAGCTAGAAATGCACCAATTCCAAATGAACCCAAATCTCATTGGTTACATTGCACAGCAACTGCCTAAATCCAAACCCCACTCAGAGCTGACATAAGATACAGGAGAAGTGTGGCCTCCTTCCTCCTGAAAGGCTTGGGAGATGTGATGGAGTGCAGGAGCCGTGAGGACAACAACGCTTGCAAACCTAATCTGGGTATGGTCACAAAGACCTCACCCTTAGCAGGAAAGCTGGGAAGAGAAGAGATGATGCCAAGTGCTGGAGTGTTACTGTTGGCACTCACCCCGGTCCCACTCCTGAGTCACACCAGTGCCACCTTACTGACCCACTCTGCTGGAGGTGACCACACAGCTTGACTTGTCCTCTGCAGCCAGTGATGGACTGTGTTCAGCATTTCAACAAAGGGGATGCAAGTGTCTCCTAAAACCAACTCACTCACACCCTGTTTTTCCTCCCCATATTCCCACTTCTGGCTGTACATCTCCATCACAAACCCTCGTCTGTGTGCAGCAATGAGGAGACATCCCATAGCTTGCTGGGTCAGGTCTGTCCTGCGAGCTGTGGTATGTCCCTTCCCCTAATAATTCATTAAGCATTGATGTCTCCTTCAAGGCAACAGCAGCTCAGCCAGGAAGGTTTAGCTCCAAAATGATAGTCAGAAACTATTATTCCTCCTCATCTCCCTGGTGAGGCGGGATAATAGGATAACAGAAAACTTGATGGAACTCAGGAAGCTTTTGGAAGAAGAACAGTCATAAGAACATAAGCATTCAACTAATTAGACATCAACTAGGAAAATTGCCACAAAATAAATGAGGAGCAGACCTGCCCTTGGTCCCAGCACTGAGGGTACAGGAGGGGAGCAGCTAGGGCTCCACCTTGGCCACTCCTCTGCTTCATGAACGTCAGGCTAGCTCTGCAGAACAGGTGCCACATACTAATTCTGGGCTAAATTCTACAATCTGCACTCAGGCCAAGTTCCCATTAAAGCCTGGTCCTGTTTGGACATCGTGCTATCCAAGGGTAGAGATGGCGAGTGCTTTTTATTGATTAAAATGTGGTCTGTGCTCTGGGATATATCAAAGACAAGAAAAAAATTCACTCTGCAGCACTTGCTATCGCAAAAATACATATGCCTGTGTGCTTGAGCCAGACTAAAGAGTGTCAGGCAGGAAAGGAGCATCTCAAAGGGGGTTTAGCAAGATGAGTTATTACACGGTGAAGCAGAACCGTTTGCTGCCAGCCACCTCTGGTCCTGTTCCTTGCCTCCTCCTTGTTCCCTCTGCACACAATTATTTGCAGTTGCTCTCCCACTGTAAAACATGGGCAGATTATGTCCAGAAACCAAAGTCTGAGCAAGAAACAACCTGTCTTGAATGTCCAAACAAAGCAGATGACAACACAGCCCTTGGGAAGAACGTGAGTGTGAACAGACAGATCAGAGCAATTAATTTCTCTCCGAGACAGGCCTATTGCTGGCCACTAAAAGCCACAGCAACGTCCCCTTGGATTGGACCTTCCAGCCCAGCTCCTCTGTGGCGGGGGGGGAGATGAGGGAGAGCATCAGCCCACCGCCTCTTTGCCATCCACATGTCCCCAAGGTCCAGAAGTGTCCTGGTAGGAATGGCACACCTGCCCAGTCCTCAGGGTGTCCGTTGGTGGACCATTGTCCTTTAACCCCTTTTGAACCTGCTGCTGCCATCAGATGCTGATCAGGGAGCGGGGCAGGAGGGCTGGCAGTGCGAGGAGACACGATGCCTCACAGGGCTGCACATGCTGCTTGTTGGCTACGTCATCCCACAGAAAAAGCAATTCTTTCACATCCCTCCACTACTGTTTTTTGCAGAAACCACGTATGGAGTAAACTGTTTCCACCGATTCCGACACCCAGCAACAAATTCAGAGATCCCTTCCCCAACGACTACGAGGTAAAATAACATTTTAGTCACTTTTTTTTTGACTAGAAGGAATGTTTGTGTTTGTGTGCTGCTCTTTCCCCGTGAGGCTGGGACCATACAGACTGTTACTGCTCAGTTAAAGCCTTTTGACCTCCTAGAATTTCTAATGTCGGCATTAAATGTGAGTTACATTGTCAAATGTGTTGTGCACAACTCTCTTAATTAATCTGTTCAACCAAGGAACAAGTGACAGGACAAGAGGAAATGGCCTTAAGTTGCACCAAGGGCAGTTGAGATTGGATGTGAGGAAGAATTTCTTTGCTGCAAGGGTTCTGAGGCATTGGAAGGGGTTGCCCAGGGCAGTGGTGGAGTCCCCATCCCTGGAGGGATTGAAGAGTCGTGTAGACATAGTGCTGAGGGACATGGGTTAGTGGGGGGCTTGTCAGTGTTGGGTTCATGACTGGACTCAATGAGCTTAAAGGGCTTTTCCAATCCAGGCAATGCTGGGATTCTGGGATTAGTGCAGTTTAGCTGATAACCTCAGTTTACCTCCCAGCTCAAAGTGGTGGTTGCTTTCCAGAGAGCACGTACCTGCACCAGCGAGACAGAGACCGAGTTCGGCAGCTTCGCTGAAGATCTCTACTGCAGCGCCCTCGACGACTCTGTCTTCTGACGGGCTGTGGGGCTGGCGAGACACGTCACCAGCATCACCGGGGCGGCCTTTGTGTCACCTCCACTGCGGTGGCATTTCCAACAGGGGAGGACTTGCTTCCACAAAGTGCCTTGTGTAATGATAAGCTACTAAGCACAAAGTCCCAGTTGAAGCAGGAGATAAGTACAAGGGCTGCGTGTGAAAAATCTGGAAAATAGCTTTTTTTCTGGTTGACAGCTTCATCTTTTGGAGTTTTGTTTTGTTTTGAATAACTCTGACAATTCAAGATGCCAAATGCAAACTGGGAAATGAAACAAGAGCTTCACCTGTGTTTTTTACATCCTCTTCTGAATGAGGGAATGCCACTGGGATGGGTGGGCTCTGCCCACCTGGCTGCTCACTGGTGGCTGCAGGATGGGAGGAGGTGCAGGAGAATTGCAGTTGGCTTGTGTTCAGTCCAAGGCTTGTTTGCAGGCCCTTGCCTTTGACATCAGCTGGCAGCATCTGCAACAGGACCAGAAGGGCTTGGTTGTGTTTTGTGGTATGAGAGATTAAAATTTAAGGGGGGGAAAAAAGGAAAAAAAAAAATAATGGCACAAACTGCTGAACTTCCTCAACTGCACCCACAAAAGGAAACACCACCTGGGAATGCAGAGTTTTCAACTGCACAGCAGTGACAGAACTGTGCCAAGGACTTCTTGGAGCTCTTGAGAGGCTCTCTGAGCTGCAAGGAGCTGGGCTGCTCCTTCGTGTGCACCTTCAGCTGCCTTCAGGCAATTTTAAAAATCCAAGCCCAACATTGCAACCCATTTTCTTCTCTGTTCTTCCATTTCAAATGAACTGTTTGAAACGGCGTCGGTTTGTTTGTGATTTGGTTACTTATATTGGGTAATTCACTGAGGGAGTTACCAAATAAACCTCCTGCCTGAAACCGCTTCAACCACTCGGGCTGTGACCTCGCTGGCTGCAGATCACAAAGTTCTCCTGTTCTTGCAGAGTCCCTTCTGCTTCCCTCCTGTCCGTCGAGCTGCCCAGAGGTGGGGTTCAGCACATTAACAAAGAATAAAAAGAAAGATTTGACCCAGCAAGTAAATTGTTTGGACAGTGACAAACGTAATGGGAGTTCCCAGGTGCTACAAACTAAAAATAATCATAATAAATCAGCCAGCTCTCATCTGGGTGAAATAGCATGACTCCATCCACATTAATGTATCTCATTAATATAACAATGTTTGTGTCTCAAATGTCTCTCCTGCATGCGATTTTAATGGATTTGAGGCGCCAAAAGCTTTAACAGCCAAAAATCAGAATTTCATTAGTAAAATCCTAAAAATGAGAGTAAAGAGAATTCATTTACTGTCAGTGTATTTTACGTCATGCCTTCCAGCGGCCTAATAAATAAAATTTCTAACTATAATTTCATTCCCATTAATGGCAAGATATTAATGCAAAATATAAATATATACATTGGTATTTATTATACATACATAATATACACATACAGAAATGTATACATTAGTCTAGTATATCCAAGCTGTACATTTGGCCGTGTGAAAGCACACGTGTGAAAGCTCAGCACTGCCTAGTGAAGGCAGCCAGGTGTTCCTGGGGTGCAGGGGGAGGTTGCTGGGGGGAAAGAAATCCGCTTTTGATTTTCAGTGTCACTGATAAGGACTCAGATCATGGGAAAACAACGTGAACCATCACAACGAGCTGGTGATGATGAGGAAAGCCGTGTGGGTGGTCGTCTGATCAGCAAGAGCACTGGGTCCTGGGTACCTCCAGGGAGGAGCAGTACCCTTGGGGATGGGCAAGGTACTTTTTTCTTTAAGCTTCATTAATGGAGAAGCACAATATTGCTTCTTTGAAACACAGAGCACGATCACACAGCTCCTGTGCTGCCACCCCTAAAAACCAGAATTTAAAAAGCGAGTTGGATGGATTTAGTGATTTCAAGCACTTGTCTCCAAAATCCTCAGAAATCCACGAGGATAACCAGAGGTGCTGGACCTGGAGGGGGGTTTGCTCTGGGCACAGGGCCAGTGATGCTCTGCTCTCCTGTGCTGCTGCCGACCCTGCTCCCGGGCAGCTGCGATGGCCACGGTCAGGCATGAGGATGGTGAACACCAATTTATTCTTTTTGTTTAGTTTTTCCCCTTCTTTT
>NW_010330783.1:0-7987 GCF_000700745.2 Antrostomus carolinensis
AAACCATTCTATGATTCTATGACTCTACGATTCTATGAAATAAACCACGGTTTAATTCAAAGACATTTCAAGGGAATAATGATGAGTGTGGGCTAACAGCTCCAGATTCAACCCATTCCGAATATCAAATATACCCCAGGATCACTGTCAGCGTTTGCCTAATAATTTTTAGTTTCTTTTACTTTGCTTGTTCTACTCCAGAATTTTCTCCTCTTACTATACTGGAAGCTTCTCTGCTCTGCAGTTTTGGTGCTGCCACGCTGCTAGCAGCATCTGACATTGTTTTCCACAACAAAGCCAATGCAATAAACTGTATTGAGAAGCCTGTATTCTTCCTATCTGCTTGCAATGCCGTAGCTGAAATGCTCTCCTAGCACTACGCTATGCATTGCAGACTTTTCTCCACTGCAGGAGAGCCAAAGAAAAATGGCATCCAAGGTTGCAAAGATGTCTAGGAACAGGATGAATATACAGCAGCCTCCAGGGAAGTTTTACAGCAAGTGTTATCAGCCAACAGTGCAGTTAGACCAGCAGAAGGAGGAGGAGGTCTGCCAGAAAGCCAGATGAGAACCCAGATGTCACTGCTGGGGGGAAAAAAAAAAAAAGAAAAAAGAAAAAAAAAAGAAAAACAAACAAACAAAACCCACACCAATAACGAAGACTCCACATTTCTGAGCTTTGTCTCTGGACAACAGAGTTGCCAATTTATCACTTTAGCTGCCACAGGAGCTGTCTTGAAATGCTAGATCATTCATCACTGATTGATAAAGTTTAGTTCTCTGACAGACATTAACAAAACATGACAGAGGACTACAAGTTAAACTGAAGAAAAGACAGAACACTGATTTACACTATGCAAACTAGATTTTTGTGATTTTTCTATCTGGATACAGTAGTACCAAACTAGACCATCTATGAACCTCTGCATTCATTGCAATTTTTAAAAGTCAGTGCTTTACTCTCAGTGTATTTCTCAAACAATATCTGAGTAGGGTTATTTTGTTTTTACTGTATACTGCAATGCACACTGCAAATAGAGTAGGACTGATGCAACATTTTATCCCACAGGCTTTGAAACACTCTGATTATGTCTATAAATTTCATAATACACAAATAAATGCCCACCTTAAATTTTCAACCCCAGTGTTGCAGTGTCAAAAAAACCTTCAAAGATATGAACTGCCCAAAGGAACACTACTGTTAAAAATATTTTACTTCTTTCCACACTAAAATTAGCAGTCTCTGTCAATATAGCACCTGCTTGTACTAAGTTTACTAACTGCTCTAAATCCACTACAAGTACCAGCAAAACTCAGTGGAGACTGCCTTCTTTTATGCCATATGATCAAGTATTCTATTCAGTCAATGGCATAAACACATTGATGACCATTGGACAATAAATATATTCTCCCCTTAATTTCTTTCTCTTAGCCCATATATACCTTCAAATAAGATTCCCATACATGCTGCTACCAGGTACAATTTTTTTTCTGTCCTCCCTTCAAAACATTTAAATGTAATCTTTAACCTTATAAACTCCCTTCTGCAATGTCAAACTGAGATAGCTATGTAATCTTAGAACTAAAGAAACAACAGTGTCCATGTTACACACATACACACATTAGGACTACTACGAGAATCCTGTCGGGCAAGATAAGGGAGCATTTTTTATCAAAGAAAAGGGCAACAGAATATTTGAGTCATTAGTGCATCTACAACATAGCTCCTTCTGGTTTAGAGTTGCACAGTAACAACAACTACTGGAGAAATTCAGGGTTGTCAGTGCAAATTTAGTAGCAAAGTCAGGTTCTTTAAGCAGTTAAATAAAATTACTAGAAATAGCACACCTGCTTCCAGCAGGCTCTGTAGTTTTGTTGAAGGAAACACTCTTGAATCAAAGAGTGGAGGATTAGCAGTTGATTTAAAATGAAGCTGTTAGGTAATGCTCCAAGACTGTTCTGATCTGTGTGAGCTGACCTGCAGTTTGATGTGCAGCTCCAGTAAGGTCAGTTAATTTCCTCAGAAAAACAGGAGTTCACACCTACAGATTAAGTTCTAAAACTCTATTGTGATTCAAGAAGCATTACCTTCGTTACAACAAAATATATCCTGATCACATATATTCACAAATACACATATAAAAACCTATAGGTAAGGAATATATATCCAAGACAAGTGGTACAGAAAACTGGTCACTCTCCAGACACTAAATATATTTAAAAGTTTTTATCTGTAACAAATTCACCAATAATTCCTCTACTAATAGTCATATATTTTGTGAAACATTTTTTTCCTTAACTTCATAGTATATTTTTTTTTTCTTTTTGGTGTAAATGTTCCCATTCCTAATTGAATTCAGATCTGCAAGAACACATTATTTTAACACTACAACTTTATGGCACTTCTTGTTATGTTTCCATTACAAATTTTTGCAATATTTTTTTCTCTTAATGCAAAGTTTTTCACTTTGAGAGTTTTATTAATTTAGGTGTAATTTTAAGATCATTTAGGCGTGTTCATTTTGATGCCTAACACTATATTAACCCGCTTTCTCAGAATAAACACTTTTCCATTTCTTTAAAAGGTTACAAAAAATAATATAATAAATGTCTGACCTTAATGACACCTTTAAATGTACCTGCATTTAAACTGCCCCAATTAAGCTTCAAAGTTTGCACCTCCAAATATAAGTGAGTTGAGGGACAAATACCTTCCCAGCACAATTATTGCAAGATTAGGTTAAGCAATCACGTGCATGCTGATTAACATACAGTAATGGCACAGTTCAACTTCAGAAAAGTCAAGCAGAAAGCTGAAATCACCAGTTTGTGGTAGCAACTACAGCAAGTTGCATTTACCTGGGAGTCCTATCTTTTGATCATTCAGTAACATATGTCTTAGGGTTATGCAGTCAAACCTCAGGCTGAACACTCAACTTCTAGCTACTACAGTGAAGAAAATTAGTCTCCTCTCTTACTTCAAATTCTCATTTCAGTTTTAGATGGTTTTGCTGTATATGATTCAATAAAGGATTTGAAGTTTCTTTCAGAAGATCATAGCATTTAGAGGAGTGCAGCTTTTAATATCCTCTCCCATTTTTTTCTCCCACCACAAACCTTATGCTATTCCTTCTGCTTGAAATCAGAGGAAGAAATAAATATGGGGAGAAACTGTATTAGCTCTAACATTTTCAGAAAAGTGTATTGCATGTATTCATTAGAACAGCTTTAAAAGTACATTAGAATGCACACTATCTTTTTCTTCCTCTGTCTCTCTTGTTCTCTGAAAAGACTTTAAGGGCAGGTATGCTTCAAACATACTGCGACCGAGACTGTATTACATCACCATATTACATATGGTGCACAAGACATGAACTAACTATTCAAGTATAGACACATGTATATGGAAAAATAAAATAAAATAAATGTTTCTTGCATAACTCAAATGTTTATGACCCCACTCAAAACATGTTCAATCAAAATCTATTGACTACACAACATTCTGTATAAGGCACTTTAAAAATTAACAATTCCTAGTAGTATTACTTTTTGGACTTAAAGTGATGATGTGCTTTCTGTTGACTAGCTAGCATTGATTAAGAATCATTAGCCAACTTTTGCTCATAATTAACTACTTCATAAAAAATTTCACATCGACAAAAAGAAGACAAAGAAACATAAGGGTTCTTTGTTGTACACAATTTTTACACACACACATCATGCCAGAAAAATACCTGTTAAATTATTTTAAGATTAAGATAGTTATCCAATGTAAAAACAGAATGTTAAAATATTTATGATATCAGCACAAACAACTAAATTTTTTCCAAACCGTTCCCTACATGTTTTAAGAACAAAGCCAGTCTGGTTTATTACATCCATTTATTCTCCAGAATGGGGAGACTCACGCTTTTAGATCTAAACCAACAGTCCCTGAATTCTGGTCCACAGCCCATAAGCATAAGCATAAGCATATCCCCAAATTATTTAATGTAAGAAAGATAAAAGATTCACTGAAACAAAACAAGCATTTCCGCCCACATAGGAAAGCAAATTAATGGAAGAATGTGAAAATTAAGAAGTATCATCTAAAGCTCAATGTATTTTGCTATGTTAGCCACACACAAGAAAACTATTCAAAGAAGGCCCTGGGTCTGTTTTAATTTGATGTCTTCAATTTGTTTAGTTGAAGATGTTTATGAGAAAGCTGTTTAACTATCTTTATTTAGACCCTCAAATCTAAGAAGCTGAACTTCTGCACACACACAGAGGCTCTGATTTTCACTAAGCCTTTCTTTCTTACACAGAATAAAATCAGTTTTTTCTAAATGAAAATATTTGTTCATGCAGCTGCATGTGCAAACAGATCTGCTACCAACATACTGAACTGGAATCTAAATCTTAGTTCTGTGTCCCAGACCTACCTCTCCCATAGGATTTTGCATTTAGTTGTTCCTTCTGCTACTGAATATTCTTAGAAGAACAGAAACAAGCTGCTGCAACAGATGTGATGACTGTCATTCAAGGAAAATCATTATATTCGTAACTGTACAAACAAAAGCTGCTGATGACACTAATTAACAAGTGCTATTGGACAATTACGTGACTATGGATGTAAAAAGCTAATGCATTACATACTTTATAGTGTGCCTGAATATAGGTACATCACATTTAACAGATGTCAAACAAAGTGTAAACATTAACTTTCTTAAAAAAAAAAAAAAAAATTAACTGCCTGTCAAAGCAAGTATATCTTACGAACTAGCTAAGACAGAAGCAGGGATTTCATTCAAAAGCAAAGAACTGAGATATTCTGTATTCAGGTACCGCAATGTTTTGAAGGTTTCCTAAAAGTGTATCATGTCTGCAACTCAAACCTCAACGGATAAAACACACAATCATATTCCCATTAGTCATAACCACAAGATTCAGCTGATGCCAGCAAAACACTAAGAATTCTTGTGAGAAATAAGAAAATTAAAAAAAATAAAATAAAATATTTCATTCTTTCTCCCTTATAGAAATGTGAAAAGAAAGCGTGTGCAGTCCATTGGCGAGCATTTCCTGCAAACACCATTGGAGTTTACAGGGATCTACTCTGGAAATGAGTTGCAAACAGTTATTGACCAACAAATATTTTATTATCTCTTATCTTGCAATACATATATTGACCAACAGTTAATATATTTTTAGACTCTTTCTTTGGCCATTACAACAGGAAATCACAAAGGACAGTAAGCTCTTGATAATGGTGATAATATACAGGAAAAATCTAAAGAGAAGAAGAAAAAGTAATTTCATTAAGCTTTTGTAGTATCTTCTCATTTATTTGGATCTGTACTACCTTTAATACCAGAAATAGAAGCATTAGCACATACATTACTCAAAGGCTGACAGTATCTGCCCACTGGAACTCAGGAACTACTCTTCTTACTGTAGAAAGCAATCACTGAAACCTATTTTTACCTTTAAAAGAGAAAAATGAAAAATAAATCTGTGTGACCTATGCCATTATTCCTAAATTTTTTTGTATGTATTCAATGTCACTACAAATCAATAAGCTACTTTATTGTATGTAACGTCTATATTGTGTATAATTTATATTTATCATAAATTTAAAAATTGGAGTGTTTTTTTCTAAGGGAATGTTTTGAAATGAACTGTATACAATAACTTTTAAACGTAATGTCTTAACTTCATGACTGAAAGAACGAAACCTATTCCATTGTAATTGACAACTTAAATGTGTAATTGAAACTATGTAAGATTAAATGATTGTCACAGGGAAAATGAATGAAATCAACCCCTAATATTACAATAATCACAATAATTACTTTACAATAATTTTATGGCATTACTTCTTTTCTTTTCCTTTTTTTTTTTTACTTTTTGAAACATGGATTCAGAACAAAAAATATTTCATAGAATTTTATAATTAAAAAATTACATAAAATCCTCAAATTTGAAAAAGTCAAAATCTTCAATTTAATTATAATTTCTTTTGTCTCTTCTACAAAATAAAGGAAAGTAAAGCTAACAGAATATAAGTTAAACCTAAAAAAAGATATAAATTAAACCTACAGGCATGATTTTTACATCAGCTACTCAGCTCAATACGGGAATGATTCACTTCTACATAATTACCTGTACTCCTGATTGACTTCAGGAAAACCTCCGTATTCAACAAAACCTCAAAATACCCTAAATGTGTAACTAGATCATGCCTTAGCACTGACTCAGATTTAAAAGGTTTCTAAAGACACATAGGTGTTCGGTACTAATAAAAACACATGGTAGCACTTGACACCTGTATTAATAAAGTATAGGCTGAGAAGTGACCAAGGCATTTTTTGAAAATGAGAGTAAGCCACAGAAACATAAAGTTATGCAACACTGAAAAAAACAAACCATAAATTAAGCACAATCAATAGCCAAAAAGGCCAGCTCCAATACCTGAAAAGAAGACATTCATAACAAAATAACTGGAGGAACAAAATGCCTTAGGAGAGGAATTTGTCTTAATGTAGTACAGTGTTGCCTTCAGTGATAAGTATTTCTAACCACATGATCACCTATGTGCTATATAGGTCTTGGACTTCAGTGATATAGGACAATGTAGTAAAGCTCATTTTCTTCTCATTCTGAGCATCTGAATTTAATGCTCTGGCAGTAAATTAAATAAATATTTTAAAATAAGGTAAAGATGGATGGCAAAGGACTCTACGAGAAAATGAAAATTACTGCTCTGTCCTGGATCATTAAAGTGTAACTTTACTTTATCTGGGCACTTCTGTATTATTTAATAACTAATTAAAAAAAGAACAAAAGCATGCATCTTTAATAGACTTTAAAAAATATAATAAACAATATTAACAAAGGTAAATATACTGAAACTAATTAGTCAGTACAGGTTGCAAGAGAACCTCTACTTTCTAGTAAGTATATGTCTTCCAGAAAATATGATCATAAGGACTGGCTCTTTGGAATAGAAAAATAGGAAGGTGCTTCACTGTGCAGTAAAAGGTTTAAACTACAGTTTATATGCCCTTTTCAGCTTATTTTGTAATTAAAACCAAACCATGAGGGGGAGGGGGGGGGCTGGGAAGAAAGAAAGAAAGAAAGAAAGAAAGAAAGAAAGAAAGAAAGAAAGAAAGAAAGAAAGAAAGAAAGAAAGAAAGAAAGAAAGAAAGAAAGAAAGAAAGATATGTTACACTGCTGGTGGCCTAGACTCTGATGGAGAAGATTCTGAACCTTCAGAAGAGAAATTTATCTTTTTATCACTTTTGAGTGAAAGCCACACTAAATGCCATTCTTTTTACTAAAAAATATGCCTTGTAACTTCACAGAAACAATCAATACACTTTTAAAATATTAATGCAATAGGTAGTCCACTTATATGAACAGAAAATGCACATTAAATGCTTTTGCTTTTTCAAGGAGAAAATAAAGCAATGGAAAACTATTTTCTGATTTGTACCTTTCAGCCTTACCACAGACCATGTCAACTACCAGCAATTCTTATCCACTTTAATGAAAATTCCTTTCTGAGGGAGTAGCAGGTGTACAGAACAATCCATAATCAGTCTACGGAGTCCTTATTTTGGTCAGAACTGAAAATGAATAAAAGTGTGACTCATTATTCAATAAGTATGAGAACCCACCTGTGCCCTACACAAAGAACAGTACTCTGTGCATGTCTCAGTGGACTCATTGGGTTAGGCTACCCTAAGGTGCTTGTAATGTTCAAATGGATCCTACAGAGATATTTTGGACTTCACACTGAAAACAAGACCATGAAAATAAACTGAATTTACTCATATTCATAAATACCTAATTTATTTCTCCTAGCACTTCACTCCTTCTGATGAAAATCATACCAGGACTCAATGTGGCCTCAGGGTACTTTTTCCTAACAGTTCTTTGAATGTACAGCCTATGATTTTCAAATATTATTTATTCATTAAAAAAACCCAAAGCACTCCTCTTTC
>NW_010330783.1:8011-14745 GCF_000700745.2 Antrostomus carolinensis
ACTCACAACTTGGACATAAAATCAAAGTTTGCTCAAGCTACAGAAGTGTCCACAAACTGCAGAATCGCGGTTCAATTTAGTAGGAAGAAGAGACACTTACTGTACACTTCTTACCCTTCATAATAAGATAGGAAAAAAAACATGAATCATGCACTTCGCAGCTTAAGATTTTTATATTCGGCACCCTACAAATCTTTGATGTTTGAACCTCTTGCTTTATTTCCAGCAATTTATTGAGTCAAGCTAAGAGGAAAAAAAAGAAAAAAAAAATAAAGCTTTGGGTTTAAGCACAGTATGTGCAATGGTCTATGACTTTAATTTGTGAAAGTTTTATTCCTACATATCATTTATATCTGCATCTACCAAGTAATTGAACATATAGATCCTATTACACAGAACTCAAGATGACTTCAAGAAAATTAATTAAGAATTATACTATAGTTACTTTTAAAACATGTTTGTGTGTTTTGAATCTGTATGTATTTTCTTTCAGGATGCTTAAGATTTTAGGTTCCACATTAGGTACTGCATAGTCATGTGTGAATACAGGTACTACTGAATCTCTGTAGTCTAAAAGTGATTATTTGCATTGGTTTTCAACCTCCAAGAAAAAGATCAGTTTGCAGAATTAAAGCTCAGATGTGTGACCAAGCCTACAAACTTTATTAACTGGTTTCATTCTGCAACTGTTTTGCAGGAATTAAAGAGTACATTTATCTTTGTGGAAGTCTTAATTTAAAAACACCCAGAGACAAAGCAAATGTAATATTCCACACAACACTCTCGTGTCCAGATGGATCTCTAATATGCACTCTGAACCTACAACACCCTTTGATCCACAACCAACTGCCCAGGTCAGAGCTCAGGTAAGGAAGGAGAGCTCTAAATGTGTACTTGAATATGGCTAGGTAGTTGGTTGGATCTCACGCACAGTGAGTGCCAGAGAATCACTTTTGAGAGAGCCATGAAATGTACAATTACACAAAACCAGGAAAATATTAATTCTTTCTATATCTCAGACTCTTTTTGCCTGTGATCTAACAACCTCAGTCTTGAACATCCTATATGTCATCATTAATAATCTAGTCACAACGGAGTGACAGCAAGACAAACTGTACTGGTCTGGACCCTCCATTTCAACATGCCCTAACAGAAACTTGAATTACATGGTCACCCAATAACACAAATCCCATAGTTGTTTCTTGGTTGGACTGAGAACCTCTGAACTGAAACTGCCCCGCAAGATTAGAGCTATGACTGTACACACATATACTCAAAAAAAAAATACTGTTCAAATCTTCAAAAGTAGCATTTTAGCTAAAAAAAAAAAAAAATCTATTCCCATATACACTTCCAAAATCCATCTCACTGATCAATTTTTATGTTTCTAAAAGATAGGTAATGTTTTTTTTGTAAGAGCAGGATTACATACAACACCCTTATCTAATCTTACACTAACAGAATTTTCTCAGCAGTGGAAGGTAGTCTTCATAGCACAAAACTGGACAAAAAGCTGCAAGTTCATGTAAGCAATAACTTTCTTTCACCCTTCTCAGTGCTCTTCATGGAGCTGATACCAGCAGACTTGACTACAGAGAACAGCTGACTGTCAGGAAGTTGCACACTTTCACTTCTAGTCATGTCCTGGCCCTTGAAGCTCCAATGCCATAAGACATACACAGCATCGATCAGACCAAGAATGCTCACTGAGTTAATTGCACAGTAGACTCATTTTCAGTGTATTTTGGAGGTGGGGGAAGGAGTGAGTGGAAGTGAATGGAGAAAAGGTAAGTGGTGACTTAGAGCCAAACACTAGTAAGCGCCGGTTCCTGGAACCAACCACAGAGTCTATGGTGTCATACAAGTTCATAGTATCATCATATGGATGAGAAGACTACTCTAATGCTATCTCAGTGATAAATAAACCGTACAAATATTTAAGTACTGTAGAAAAATACAGCAAAAGTCATACTGAGAGTCATATGTAAGTATAAGACTTGTGAATATTTTGAGGCTCAGAGTGACAAGTCTACAGCAAAAAACGAAAAAATTAATTACTGATATTAAAATTTAAAGTCAAGAAAAAAGTTTTTAAGCTTTCATTAAATTTTATTTTCTCCATCATTTTTGCTTGGTGATTAAATGAAGCATTTCTTCTTTGTAAAAATAAACAAAGAAAATCCAGCAAGGACATCAGCTTGGCATCATAAGCTTTGAAGAACTGGGCAATAACTTCGTGTATATTTTTGACATACAGGTTAGCACAACTTTAGTGTCTAAAAAAAATGTTTTGTTTCTGAACAAATTTACCTTAAAATTGATGTGAATTAAAAAGTAATATTAGTGAGTTTGGCAATTATTTCTAAAAGCATATTAGGGAGCTTTGACAATTATTTTGAAAAACATATTAAATCAACTAAAAGATTAGGTGAGAAAACAAATTTTACCATTTTATTTCCTTTGTTTCCCACCATGTATTGGTAGAAGTGAAAGCAACTGTCAGTGAAGGAAAATTAGTATGTATGCTAAAACAGGTTATTCAAAGAAAAAAACAAACAAACCAGAAGTTCCTTACATAGTAAGCAACACACAAATATTTCAGCACAACTTCTGACTCTACTATTGTTTCCCAAAAAGATGGCTTCTGACCACATACACTGTAAGAAATCATCTTACTTTTTGCCTCCAAGTATAAAAGTTCTCTGTTCCAAGGCCACAAAAGATAATACAATTTTGTTCAGCTGCATAAAACACTATGCTAAAAATGAATTTTATATATGACCTATACACATTGCTAATCTTAAATTTACTATAATAAATACAATTATTGTAAAGTTCATAGTTTTTTTGAGTTAGAGATGCAGAATGATAAAACAAATTATTTTTTTTCTGTAGAAAAAAAGTCAAAATAATCTCTGCAGTGTAGATTTACATAATCCATGGTGAGAAATGGAGCTGCAGGCGAGAAACTTCTGCTTTTCATATGCAGCCTATACACTAAGGACATGGGAAAAGGATCAAAGTACTTCTGAAAATACTCAGCAGAGTTGTTTTCTATAAAAAAAGGGAGAATTTTCCAAACACACTTGTTAAAACTTGAATGTTGATCACATGACTTGATTGGTAGATGGAAACTATAAGGCAGGAGTGATCTATAAGGCACATCTCCTTAGCCTTTCCACTTCATCTTTCAGCTCTGCCACCATGCTGAGCAGATCATTCACCTGGTCACACCACACACAGGCATCTCTGCTGCTCTCCAGATAGATAGACTGCGGCACTCCATGCAGCCGAGACCTGGACAGCTGCGAGTTTGCGTGGGACCTCCATCTGAGTCGCCACACTCTTCCTGGTGATGGTTTTCAGCCAAGTGGCAACCATAGCTGTGTCTCCCACAGGGAAGGCAATGACCACTGCTTGTGTCAGCCTTCCTGAGCCAGGAGGGGAACTGTGCCCTTCCTGTGCAAACTTCACGGGCTGATGCTCATGTGCTGTTCACCTGCCCGTGCTGGGTGACACCTGAGGTGACTGTAAGGGGGTGTGTGTGGTCACAGTGGCCTCAGCAATGGCCCCGCTGCACCATCAGCCATGTGTCAGTAGGTCTGGCTGGAGCTATGGGAGGCGGGGCTGGGGCACCCTCTCTGCCAGCGCTTTTGCATTGGCTGATTGAGCTGTGGTTTTGCCGCTTTAGGAAAGGTCCCCTGGTGCAATCCCCTGCTCCGGAGCCCTTCGCCTCAGAAGGCCCTGGAGTTCCTGGTGGACCACAAGTTGAACATTAGCCAACAGTGTGTACTTGGCATAAATAAGGCCAACAGCCTCCCAGACTGCATTAGGAGAAGTGCTGTCAGCAGGTGGAAGTAGGTGATCCTTCTCCTCTACTCAGCCCTGGTGAGACACACCTGGAGTTGTGGGTCCAGTCCTGGCACCCCCAGGACAAGCATGTCCTGTCTTTGCCCAAGAGACATGGACATACTGGAATGTATGGTCACTGAAGGGTTACAGAGATGATAAACAGACTTAGGAAGAGAGGCTGAGAGAGCTGGGACTGTTCAGCCTGGAGAAGAGAAGTCTCAAGCAGGGATCTTAGCCCTATGGAAAAATACTTCATGGGAGGGTGCAAAGACATAGCTAGACCCCCAGATATCCAACATATCCAGTGACAGGACAAAAGGCAACAGAAACGCAGAAAATTCCATACAAATAAAAGAAAAAGACTTTTTTAATGTGATGGTGGTTCAACACTGTTAGAACCCTAATTACACAGGGCTCTAACAAATTACAGAGGGGAATGACATATGTACAGTGGTATTAAATGCATATGCACATTTTCTGTCTTAAACTAAATAGGTATCTAAATGAACAGGAACAAGTTTCTATAAACAACTTTTCACACCAGAGTCCTATCAAATGGCATTAACTGTTAAAAAAGAAGTAATCTTTACCATCAAAATCACTCTATCCTCACTTTAAAAAGTATTGTGAACTTTAAGAGTTTAATATAAATGGTTTTGGAAAACTTTAAAGATATTAATATAACTATTTGATTAGCTGACCTATGTCAACAGGTCTCTGGAAGTTCTATTGACTGACAAAAGGTATCTTAACAAATACTAATGGTCACATTGTCTTGCATTAACCCCAATGGAAATAAAGGCATCCAGAAAGCAGGTTCAATGCTTTCACTTGCCAAGGAAATCACTATTCTATTCAGGATGCACTGAAGAAAAGGTACACACTTCAAAGCAGCCTCTTTCATACCTATAAAAGGCAGACCTTAATCCTAAACAGCAGTCCTTGAACTGCTGGATAATAGGAGACTCTATTAAGACAGTTACTAAGTTTGTTTAGACCTCATAATTTGAAAATAGTACAACTGAAGCCACATATCAGAACAGATGTTTGTTCTGTTTTTTACTAAGATCATGATGCTTCCCAAGAGAATGAGAAAACTCTAGAAATGGGAAGTAGATTCCTTTTGCCTTTAACAGATAGGTATTGTACACCAGGAAATATTAGTCACTAAACGTGGATGAGGCTAGCATTATCATAGCTTACAAAAACCATTTCCCATTACCTTCTTTAAATATAGGTCCTGAGTACCAAATCTATACAATTTGCAGAAGTTAATGGCGAAAGAACAGTATAGATCTGGAAATTATTCTGTAGAAACTGTCCAAAGAAGAAAAACACTATCTTCTGCCTATACCTTAATTAAATAAATACTTCTGAACTTTTACTTTAGCTATTACACCTAATCAAATTAGAAAATACATACTCAACATGGATAAAATCATTTGATAAATAGAAATTAAAAGTCATCCAAAAAGAGAGGATAATCCAATAAGCAGTTCCTTTTGCACATAATCATCAAACTGCAAAGTTTAGTTGTTCAGAGCGCTGTCAAAATTATAATTTGCAATACCCATACAATTATTAACAAAATCATTATACCGGTGTCCTGGTTTTGCTGGGATAGGGTTAATTTTCTTCTCAGTAGTTAAAAGAGCTGTGTTTTGGTTTTAGTGTAAGACTTGTTATGAGAAGAATGCTGATAACAGTACTGGTGTTATTAGTTGCTGCTGGAGCTCAAGGCCACCATGTTTGGCCGGTTCACAGCTGCATTAGGACTGGGAGGAGGAAGCGCAGTGAAAAGCAAACCCCAGAACTGGCATTTGGATGTGCCAATGAGATATTCCAGATCATATCCCGTCATGTTTAGTATATTATTCAGGGCTGACCGGAAAAGGGGGAATTCATGCAGGTTTTTGCTCGGGCTCTCTCTCTTCTGGGATTGCGGTTTTGGTTCGGGATTGTCACTCCTCCGGGATCGTTATCTGGGAATGGGCTGGGCTTAGTCAGCGCGTGGTGAGCAGTTGCACTGGGTTATCACTCATTTGCATATCTTATTACTGCTATCATTATCACTACTATTTTTAATATTACTTTTTTTTTAAGTTTTATTTCTATTATTAAACTGTTCTTATCTCAACCTACAAGCCTCCTAATCCTTGCCCCCCAGTCCTCTCCCCTATTCCCTGGGGGTGGGGGAGAAGTGGGTGAATGGCTGTGTTGGTTGCTGGCCAAGGGCTGGACCAGTGAAACTATCACAGTCTTTGAAAACCTAAATTCTAACAGCAAAGTAAAACTCAATACTGTGAAACATAATACATACGCACTTCCCTCTTTTATCTCTGCCTTGTTGTTGAAAACACTTATTGTTTGCAATTTGTTAGTAGGACACCTCTCTTAGCAGACAAAAATCTGGTAATTTGAAATGAAAAATAAAGAAAAACTTTATCCAATGATTAATATTCCACACAAAAAATAAAAATGATCTCTCTGTAACAAGACAGAGATGCACACAATAGATACACGTGCAATAAGGGTTCACAGAGTACTAAACCAGAGTTTAGCACAGAGAAATTCTTAGTCCTTCTCTTTTTTATGCATCTGCTTCCAATTCTATGCAGCATTTATGACAGTATTCCCACAACTGTGAGAGTATCAACAAGGCGATCTGCAAACTGATCTTATTATTAAAAAAAACCAAAACAAAACAAAGAAAAGATTGATCCTAAATTAAACTATCAGAGTATGCTTTACTAATTTACAGCCAGAGAACTCAACACATAAGACAATCAACAGCCACGGTAGGAAGGAAGAGAATTTGTGTAACTATTTGATGTGCCTCCAACTTCACTTTCATTCTGTGGTGGGTTGACCCTGGCTAGAGG
>NW_010330784.1:0-57804 GCF_000700745.2 Antrostomus carolinensis
TTTTTTTTTTTTTTTTTTCCTTTTTAAGCTAAGGGAACAGTATGTAACCGTGGGATATTCTTCTAGCTTTTGCCACAAGCTGTTTTATTGCTGCCTATAAAAAAGCTGCCGCCGGAGATGTGCACCTGTCACTCACTTCTTGTTTTGCTGAAGCAACTAATCACAAAGCTATCTAGAGCCACTGAAAACATGTATTAATCGGGTGATGGAGCCGGGCTCTGAGCTCCCCTGGAACAGCAGGTGCAACGCTGGGTCCCTCAGGTACTGTTTAAAGAGCAGCTAAGCGTCTGTGCCTTGTATCTTCAGGGTGCCGATAGTTTCTCTAACAGTGTCAGTATGTTTTCACAGCCATGGGATGCCAGAGGTTCCCTCTGTATCAGGTGTCGCAATTTGCAGCGCGGTCATTCACATGTGTGAAGTGTGACTTCAGCAGTGTTGACTTCAAACTTTGTAAATACCAACCTGGCAAGTGAGGCCACCGGTACCCTGGGTTCTGGTCACATGTGGAACAGCTTTTGTAACTATCATTTAAGTTGTCTCTTTTAGCAGTCTGGCCTGGAAAATAATAAGTTATTTGTTTAAATTTAAGTTGACTTTTGCAATTAATTTAACAGAGATTCAGATTCATGCTCGATTCCACTAATCAGGCTAAGTGTAGCAGTAAGCATGCAAAAAAATAAAAAATAACCATTAAAAAATGTTCTGAATCTCTTCTTTTTGTCTGGGATATTTTGCTGCTGCCGTGGCCCCAGCTGAGCAGATGTGACCAAGGTTTGGGCACACTCAGGGGCGCATTAAAATTGTCCTAAGCCATCTTCTTCAGGTGCTCAGAGAAGGAGGAGGATTTTGCTTGTGTCCCATAGACTGATGATTAGAAAGTTCTTCTGTCCTTAGTACCAGTTGGGTTATGCTGTTTGATTTTTGGCAGCTTGGCTGTTGGCCATTTGTGGTGTTGCAGTGATGAGTTTTTGGGGTTTTCTTTTTTTCAATAGGGAGGTTGTATGCAAGTCAGTTCAAGTAGGTGTTGAATGGTGAGGTGTCCCTGTGAACCTAGTGATCAAGTGAAAGCCTTGCCATGAGCCCAGTTTCCCAACTGTTCCTTTTGACAGCATCTGTAATGTGCCTGTTTATCTCCTCATAGAAAAGATGAGTTATCCTTTCCATCACACTTCACTTGAGAAACTATTGTGGGCTGGTAGGAGAGAGTAGAGACCTGAGAGCTGCCGAGTCCTAGAATGAATGTTCTCCAAGGAGAAATTACAGGAACTGGAGCTCTTCATAATAAAGAGAAAATCGAAAGGAGGTTGCTGCAGAGGAAGCAGAAAAACAGAAAATCTGTGTTAGGTAGGAGAAGTAATGGACTTAGAGTGTGAAAAGAGGGATTTGGTTAGGTGCTGGGAATCTTTTTACTGACAGTAAGAGTAGTGAAATGCTGAATTATTTCCCAGGAAAGCTGTTCAATCTTCATTATTGGAGGTGGTTAGGACGGGTTAGACTCGTATCAATCAGTTATGGCTGATGAAGAATCGATCCCGCTCTGTGACAGGACTGGACTGTATAAGCTTCCTGAGTCGATAGACGATATGAGAAAATAGGTAGGAAGATTTTGTGTAATGCAGGTGTAATTAATAGAGTGATCATATTGCGTATGTCTGTGCAGTATTGTTTTTAGTACAATAAATTCTACTCTGTTACTTCTCAGGATGGCTGGTTTCTAGCAGAGGTGATAAATTAAATGGGCTTTCTTGAAATAGGGCAGAAATGCTAAATGGTCTGAGGGATGAATTCTTTCAAAAGGGATGCAAAATATGCTGGAAGAGCCTGGACCAATTGACCAGACTACTGTGAGGGGACAGTACTGTAAAACAGACAAACCCCTCCAGATGGATAAAGGGTGAAGAATGAGGTTGTGATAACATCAAACAGTAGAGAGGGCAGGGAGGTCTGAACTCTTGAATACATACTTGGTTTATGAAGGTTCAGATGGGAATACGGTAATATTGGGAGATGAAGGGCTTGAATTAATCACGCACAGCTTTCTTAAGAGTTTTGAAAGCTGAGAGAATGGGGAAAGGTCAGTGGGATCAGTGTATCAATGTGGGATTATGGAAGACCCAGAGAGTCTTCACATTCTGTCCTAGCTGAACAGTATCATAGGGTGTGAGAGACCTTGGGAGGAGGATACAGAAAATTAGAACGAGAAATTCATTTACTGATCTCAGAATAGGAAGCAGGCAGGAGGCAGTGTTTACTGATAGCTGTGAATTTCCTCTCTGAAAGTGATGGTGTTGTGCCTTGCAGGATGACTGTGAAGGGCAAGGAAGAGAGCCAGTTGGCATAACCACATAGAAGGTGGGGCTGGAGCATCCATAGTGTTGGAAGAATATGGCAGAGCTGAATAAATGGACTCACAGCAGAAGTGTCTGAGGTTGCATCTCTTTCCACTTCCCCAGTCTCGCTTAAACATATGTGAGAGTCGAAGAAGCCTTGTAGAGGAGAGTCAGCAAGAACGTTTGCAGTGGAGCAACTGCAGAAGAAGGCTGAAGGGGCTGTAATGTCAGAGGGAGCGGGTGGATGGCTACAGCTTTGGAGATGAGTATGGCTGAATAGCTCATAGAGTGAAACATCAATAGTATTGGTATTTGTTTAAAATCGGTGCTGTATGCACTTCCTCGTTGTGAGGGAGCCATGGAGATCTCATGTGTTGCTGAGAGATCACACGTGAAGATGGGAGGCAAGAGAGGCAGTTCATTTAATCAAGCCAAGGTAACCTCTGCTGGTGAGAAGACCAGAAACGGCAAAAGTCCGTATCAGCCAGCAAGATGAGGTGGAGGAAAAAGTATTGTGTGTGGTTTCTTTTTCTCTATGCCAGCTACATGCAAGAAGCGGCAAAGGCTGGAGAAGCAGCACAAGTGGCTGGTGCAGGTCAGCAGAGGTTGGGCTGTTACGAGGTGTGCCGTGCAGTACGAACACACAGTCCTGTGCACGGACTTTTTAATTTCTGGTGCTTAATACAAAAATTCTTGCTGTTTTCCTGTTAGATAGCTTGCCCACAGGCAAGCATGGAGAGAGACTTAAAGTGGATGTTTCTCAGAGGAGACTTCCTTACGAAGAAAGGGAAGCTTCTTCTTTGACTCCTGCTTGTTCTGGGTGCTGTGGGCGCTGAAGGTAAGCTGCCAACCACTGAGACCTCCACACTGCTGAGATGTGGTGGGGCTGGGAAGCAGTCCTGCGTGAAAAAGGTTCACAGAGAAGTAAGCTATAAATGTATTTCAAATACGTGCTGCTAGACAAAGGACTTAAATAAAATGTTCTGCTTTTGCATGTTGAATGCCTGATCTTTGTGTCTTTCTTCCTACAAAGGTTAGAGTCTCTTGTTGCCACATTTCTTAGTGCATGTGGCCAGTGGTTGAGTTATGTTGGATTGGTACATAATCAGCTGGTTCAGATCTGGAAAAAAATACCTGTAGAAAATCAAGGGTTGTGATCCTATGGTAGTTAAACCTGGCATTTCTGGGTGGATCAGGAATACTGTCTCCTAGTGACAGCTTCTAAGTCTACAAAGGAAAAACTGAACCTAATTGAGCTGCAGCCAAATTTCAAGTAGGTATTGGGCAACCTGTGGGTTTGAATCTCTGCTCCAGACCAGGACCAGGATTACTGGAGTTGATCAGTCCTCTAAGCCAGGTAGGATTTTGGTGCAGGTAGTCCTGTATTAAGGATGTGGTAGAGAGTGTATTACACAGAGATGAGAGGACTGTGTGCCAAGGATAGGTGTCCTCAGATCTGAGAAGCCTTGCGAGGAAGATGCAGTGGACATCACGCTGAAGCTGTCCTTTACCTTGGCATAGATACAATGTGCATTTGGTGATTTTTTTAAATTCCTGCCCCCCACCCCCCATGCTATGGCTGAAACTGTTGCAGCATCGACTTCCAGAGAAGCTGTAGCTCAGTAGTGTGATAATAGTTTCTCTGGTGGGCTCCCATAACCACCTCAAGCCCTTGCTGTCACAAGCAACTCTTTATTGCTCTACTTTTGTCCATCTCTTGAAACAAATTTATTTAACAAGTGAAGCCTGAGGCTCACAAAACTCATGTAGCAGCAGTGACTGGCTGCAAGGATGGTGAGATTTGGAAGAATACTTTGGTGTGATGTCTGTTTTTGCTGAGGATGGAAACTGGTGGGCTGCTTTAATTAACTGAACTTCTGTTTTCCTGACCTTGCATATTGCTGATTGTAACTTTCAAATGAATGATTAAAAAGCCAAAGAACTAGTGACTGTCCAGTGGTTTGAAGGGACATAAAACAATTATTCTCACCAGACCTTTGGCTGCACTTGTTGCCTACCCTGACCTCAGATGTTTCTCATGTGGGGGCATCCATAAGAGCGGCGCTGTGCATGCTGCAGACCGGGAAGAGATGCATCTGGTGTCACTTTGGAAATCAAGACGGGATGCGGCTTGAACTGCAATACAAATAAATACTAACCCAGCAGAATGTTTGTAATGTCCAGGAAGCCCTAGGAAGAGTTGACTTGACCACAAAGATGGGTCTCTCCACCAAACCTCCCTTTTCTCCTGCTTCTTCCCTCACGTCCTTCCCACACACACACGCTTGCTGTCCCGCTAGCTCCTTGCTTATGTCACCCTGGCAGAGGGTGGCAAAAACAACAATTTCTTGTAGCTGTTGTTGCCACTTGGCCACTCCAGTGCTGCCCAAATTGATTAAAATGGAAGGTGAAGCAAAGTCTGCTGCCTTATAACGGATTTACTGCCAGGGGGAAGGCCATGGCTCAATGCTGTTTACAAAGGTTCAAAAAGAACGAACTCTTTCAACATTTTTGCTTCAAATGAGAGGAGAGAATCTGCCCTTAGCTTATTACAGAGCAATGGAATACCAGTACTAAGTTGAAAATTTTGTGCTTTTTAGCTTTTTTTGTTAGATTGTGTTGGGATTTTTTTGGATGAACAAAAATTTAGAGGGGGCCAACCAGCAAGTTTGGGTTTTTTTTTTTTTTTGGTGTATGAAAGTGGCTGAAACATTCTCTTGATCATATTCATTCTTAAAGAGCAAAATAGGCTTTTAAGGGAGGCTGAATTGAAAAAAAAAAAAAAAAGGCATTTCCTAGCTTTTGTTGTGCCTGTTCATTCAGTGAATAGGAAAAAAACTTTACTTGGTAGTATCTGGAGAACACCCTTCCAGGCCTCTTTTTATGTGAAAGAGGAGCACTGTACAGAAAGGAGTAGACATTGGGGTTTTTGAGAATTATTTGATGATACTACTTTTTTTTTTTTTTTTTTTTAATTTATAACTCAGCCTGTGGGAATAATTAAAAATTTGTATGTAGGGTCTGTGATGGAAAAGGAAGTTACAGTCATGGTAAGATTGATCAAGTCGTTAATACAAAAATTTCAGGACAGATCTCTTTCACTACAGGGAGTATTTCTGAGCTGCCCTCAGACAGCCTGGGTCTACCTCTCCTTACCGGAGTCAAGCCTGAGAAAGAAAAAAATAAAATTAAAATATTTTGTTGTTCATTTTCTAAAGCTGTTTTTAGACTAATCTTAAAAATGAAGGTCTCTGTGTGATTAGGTCCCACCCAGTCTTGAGGGTGAAACATAACTTTTATGATTTCATTTCATATTTGTGCTATGAGTCACTTGTTTGCTATTCTATAAAATAGCATATAGATGACACAAGCCTATAATTTAAATTACTTTCCCATTTGTAGGTCCATGGAAATGTAAAAATGGTTTTAGTTTTGGGTGACTTTATTTTATCTATGTACTTTATTTATGTATGTATTTATTTATTTATTTCCTTGTTTATTGTAGTGTCAGCTGGTGGTCACTCTTCCTGAGATCCCAGCTGCTGCTTTCTGCTCCCATGGCCTCTGGTAGCCCTTTGTGGGATGAGGAACTGTCCTTGACAATTTTGCTAGATGAAACTGTGTGCTCTCTGCTTGCCATAGAGAAATACTTCTAATCTCTGAAGTGCTCTCTGAGTGAGAGACCACCTGCGATATTGCTGATGTGCTGTTGCTCATATTTCAGTACTTGCTTTTTGAGGGTGAGCTAGAGCAATCCGACTTTAAGGACTGTTTTGTCCTTGAGTATTTAATGACGAAAAGAAAATGACTTGTCCCTTTTCGATTAAAGTTTTGGCAAAGGGTTTTCTTCCTGTTATTAAGGTCTCAATTGGACATCAAAATGAGATGTCATTTTAATGAAGATGAAAATATGCAGCACTTGAATGTGACGCGGAATTATTTGCAGTAGGGTAAGCCTATGGGGTATCATTTATGTCTCACATAAAATATGAAGCATGTCCACTATCTTTCTCTGCATTCTTGGCAGCTCTTAAGGAATTAGGAAATGTAGAACAACTTGCATAAGCAGGAGAGGGGGGAAAAAAAACCCAACATAGCAAACAAGCTTGTTTCAGCGATTTGCTTTTGTTGACTTCCTCAGGCGGAAGGGACTGCTGTGCGATGAGGAAACTGTCAAATCTCTGGAACTGCTTATTGGAATAATTAAAACTCGAATTTCACTTGGATAGCTAATCTACTGGGGTAAAAGGATCGACCACTGTAAAAGACCCTCTGGGTGATTGTCTGTTCTGTCCAGCACCCTGCTGGGAATAAAATAATTCACTCTGAGGTCATAGCCTAAGAAGTTTTATAGAAAAGCTTGTGGAATGTATTGCTGTTTTGGGAGTATTTAGCAATAGTGCTATGGTAACAATTTCATTTGTTTGTGCAATGCAGGTCCCAAGATGTGTATGTAGCTTGCTGCTCCTTTCATTATCCAAAGCTTGCATACTCAAGGTGGTGTGAGGTTGTAGAAATGGGGCGAGGGACTATGGTTGCCAGATAAAAGTGGTAAGCCTTGGCTCTGCAATGTACCTTGGAGCACGATCTGTTCCTCTGCATGTGTGCAGGAGCTGGGGACATCTGAGCACTCTATCAGATGGGTACCACATAGAGCTTCTCACTGCAGTGCATCTTGGTGTGGAGTTAAGTGAGGACACCTTCGCTAGTGGATTTAACTTTAGTTAGTTGACATGCATGAGTTGGAAGGAGGAATGGAAAATAACTGGGTTATGTGCATGTAATTGCAAGTGAAGGAGCTCACTTTCCTTCCAGAGTGTGAGGGGAGTTTCCAGCTCATCCTCCAGTTTTCCAAGTCAGTTGTTGGAAAAGAGTCTGAAGTTACTCCGTGTTTTCCCTGTTCTGCATCACTGTACTACCTTGAAAAGCACTGAGCTAGGCAAGGCTTTCCTTGTTTTATTTTGTTTTGAAGAATGCCATGTTTCCTTAAGCTGCATAGTGAGTTTACTCAGATGAGCTCATGTTGATTACTACCATACCTTGGAGCTGCTAAGGAAAATTTGTTCCCTAAATATAGTAATGGAGATAGCTTGTTTCTACATTTGAGACTTGTATGTTTTGGAAATGGCTGGAAGAGCAACTTTAAGAACTGTTCAGTTAGAGCTCAACATACGGTAAATTCATGGCTCTGTCAATGATTTGTAAAAGGTATAGCTTCCGATGAGCAGGAGGCACTCCCTTGACATATGGGCTTGTTCACCATCAGCTGAAATGTGAATTGGCGGTATCTGCTGAAGCATGACTGTTTATTCCTTGTCAGCTGCTCTTCTTTTCTACATGGTTTCCTTCATCTGTGTGCCTACCTGTTGCTTGATTTATGTGCTGTGGAACCCCTCATTAAGGTACAGTGATAACTGTGTTAAGCCCTCATTTTCTTTTGCCAAAAATGACTTCTAATGATGCTGGGTTCTTTTTGATTTGCAGCTGAAATCTGTAGAATGAATAGCAAATGGATGTTCATCAGCCACCATGCAGATTGTGAAATTAATCAGAATACTAGACTCTAGGTATGTCTCAAAATTAAAGAAATTAGTTGTGACAGATTATTGTAAAAGGAAATAGAATAATTCTCTTCACTTAAACCATTTTTTAAAAATATATCCTCATCGTTTACCCATGTAATTTTTCTTAGATGTTTGGACTTAAGTGACAGTGAGCTTTCTGCCTAGCAAAGTAACTCCAAAAGTGAAAATTTTAAATACTATGACAAATTAAGATTTTTAAGAGAAAATGAGCTGTCTAAGATAGCACAAGAGTGACACAGGAATTTCTCAGGCTGTGTGTTAGAAAGCAATAGCTGGGGTCTGCGTGATGTTTTTTTGTATGGAACTTTTCCTGGGTGACTACTCATTATGTACATAATGCTTACCACTATGAACAATTTAATGTACCACGTCCCATTTATGTTTTCTGGTTCTAAACAAGACTCTGATACAGTCAATACACAATGCAGCAGCAACCCTTTTAAGGTAATTTAAATTAATTGGGAACCTGTCTGAAACATTACTGAGGTTCTTGCATGGTGGGGAGAAGGGAGAGGAGGCTGGCAGGGAAAGTAATTTCTCCCTGAAATAAGAGTCAGCTGAAAAAGTAAAGAGATTTCCCAGGGGAAAAAAAAAGTGATTCCTTTTTTGGAATGAAAATGCTCTAATTTATCATGTGACTTGGGAAATCCTCTTGGCTTCCTGCAGAGGGGAAAGGAGGAGTTGAACGTTTCATCGGATGATAGAGCATGGCATGTTTGTGATGCATAACAGCATCTGCTGCATAAAGAGCTCCCAAGGGAGACTGCTGCTTGCTGCAAGGCTATTCCTGTTATCAAGGGACTTGTTTCTAAGGCAGTGATAACAGAAATTCCATTGTCTAAATATTTACTAGATTTGATAATTACACTAGTACAGCACTGTATGGTTTCCTCTGAGTTTGGGGGTATTGTATTTAAGAGGAGAGTAAAATTCTTCACTTGGGCTTGGGCGTAAGGGATTCAAGAGAACCTGCTCTAGTCTCTCTCTTAGGAAAGAAGAATTATGTTACGAGCAACGTATATTGCTGGTAATGAAACAAGCTCCAAATACTCCCCTCTGAATTAAAGGAATGTATTAAAGAATTTTCCCTTCCTGTTGCAAGTTCCAGATAAGCCGCTCTTGGACTTTATTAACTGCCTGGAAAACTTTAGATGGAGTGCTATTTGGCTTTTGTTCAGGCTGTGGTCTGTGCCATGCATCATGCAGAAGGACTGAGGAAGCAGAGGGCATGTTGCTTGAGACTATTTCCAGGCAAGTGAAGGCAGAAGGAGTAAGTGTTACGTGAATATCCAGACTCCGTTTTGGCTGCAGCATCACGTGAGATTGAACATACTGGCTTACTTGCAGCCTGCCTGCCGCAAAATACCAGGTTGGTTAATCAGAGGTAACTTTGCTGCTTTAAGGCAGCAACTTTTTCTTGAAAAGCTTTTTAATTAATAGAGCTTTTCTCATTATTTAAGAGGGTTGTTGCTAGAACTTCTGCACTCTTCAGAAGCGTGTTACAATGCCATATTATTCCCAGAATTTACTGTCCAGGCAGATGAGGTGAGGCTCTGAAAGGAGAGAATGTTTGAAACACTTCCAGTCAATCTCACTGTGGACCTGGGGGTTTTTTGTGGTTTTATTTTTCTTTTGTTTTGACACCTGGTAAAGTGGTGTTGAAAGGAGAAACAGTTGCATGTGTTGAAACATCCATTCCTAGTTGCTTGGTGGGGTGATGCGAGTCTGGTTGCTAAGTCATAAGAAACTGATGGCCCAAAACAGAGCTTTGGTTTGAAGACAAAAAGCCACAGATTTCTCCAACCAGAAAGCTGAATAGAGTGATGGTGTCCAAGATTAATTTTATCTTAAGAATAATTTTGTCCAAAGATAAAGAACATGACTCAGATTTGGACACGTACTCATTAAAAATAAATCTCAATTTTGAATCAGCTAGTCACTCGTGTGTGTAGGAGTGACCATTTCCATATTTCCTTTTGGCATTTAATGCTCAAGAGAGTAATTTTAAACAAACAGTTTCACAAAGTACTCCTCTTCATTATTTAGCTAGATTGAGTAGGGCAGGATATGAGACTCTGCAGATATGGTTTTCTGAGTTGGCAAGGATACTGTAAGAAAGGACTTTGAGAAAAGTGTTAATGCCACACGAGCACTTGTGAAATGAATTGTTTTGTAAATAGCATCTTGAACAGATGTTTTTTTCTCTTTATCCAAAGGTGGGTTGTTTCTGTTGACTGTTCCTATATGCCATTCAGTTTTTCTCTACATAGCAACTCCTTTTCTTGTGCTGAATGTCTGCTTGTAATTATAGTATAATGGTTTTTTCCACTTGCAGTCAATGATACACACGTTCTATCTGTTGCAAGACATCCTTCTCTCTCCTGTCCCAAGCACACTGGTAACACACA
Organism: Antrostomus carolinensis; assembly: GCF_000700745.2. Taxonomy (NCBI): domain Eukaryota; kingdom Metazoa; phylum Chordata; class Aves; order Caprimulgiformes; family Caprimulgidae; genus Antrostomus; species Antrostomus carolinensis. The sequence goes on from NW_010330784.1 coordinate 10,324, forward strand.
GCTCCAGTTTGAGTGGAGTGCCTGGGGCTTTGGATCTAGGGCAGTGAGTTTGGTGGAGATGCTGTTTTCATGACCTACTTCTTGGATAAGCAGGGAAGCAAAAACTGTTCTTAGTGGCTCAGATGAAAGATTTGGGCTTGCTTTTTTTTTTTTTTCTTCCCCTCCTTGTTTTGGGCTGAAAAATAATCAGACTGCAGTTTGATACAATCTTACTCCTCAAGGTTAGGAACTGGGTGTCCCCTGCATTATTCACCTATCAGTGGAGAGGAACAGACAAGGACACCTAAGCACAGAACAGTGTTGCTTTCAGGATTTAAAACAAACACTCTTTTTCTTCTAAGGAATTGCTTGTTATTGTGGTCAGTCAGATGTAATTAATTTCTTAGTTTGTCCTTTGAAGAGAGGTAGGTGTGTAATTGACTCATCCTAAACGCTTTCATCCACATTTTAACTTTAATTTAGGAGATTTGGCAACAGTCGTAAAGCCAAATTGCTATGATTAGCCTGACATTTTCTATAATAGAGTGCACCATAGAGTGCTATTTGTTCTTGGAATTACAAATGTCGAAGCACCACAGTACTGTTCAAGGCAGTATTTACATAATTTGTGTGGATTTCTACACTAGACGGAATCTGCATTGCCATGTGACAAGCAAATGAGAGGTGTATGTTTGTATTCACTGTGTATCCAAACTAGTTAGTATCCGAGTTTGACGGCAGCGCAGAGCGCTGTTTGCCTCCTTCAGGATGCGATTTTTCTAACCACAAGTTAAAGCTGCTGATGCTTCAAGCAGGATTCTGACTCATCAACGCTTCCAAGTTTCTTATAATGTTGAGAATGTGGAAATACATGGCTTGCAGGTGCATGAAGAAAGCTGAATTGCTATCGTAGTGCTGTGAGACACCCGTTACTCAAGTCTATCATTACTGAATTGCCTTGGCTAAAAAGTAAAGTAAGCCTGCCTTTCCACTGGACACACACACAAAAAAACCTCTCTGATTGTTGTCTGGTAATTTTTTAAATGCACTCCAACTCTGTTACTCTGCTTTCTTCAAGCTTTTCCGTAGAAAACAAAGCCAGAAAAAAAAATCCCAACCCTTTCAATCTTTTATTTTCACACTTTCCAAGTTCAGAACACTTTTAATTTTCATAGTACTATCTGGTATCCCATGAATCTTGTTTTTAGGTTAGGCTAATTAGTTCTCAAAAGTATTTCCCTTTTTCTCCATTTGTAAGCATGAGGTAGTTTCAAACACTTCTACATGAATTATTTTGGCCACAATTTGCCCTGAAAAAAGCACTCTGAAACACTTCATTCGAAGACAGTTATACTTACCTGCTAGTGACTGGCTTGGTAGCCACTGCTAGAAATAATATGAATGAAACTTATTTAATCTAAAGTGATTAGAATTTGCATTTTGAGTCATGCTTACAGGTTCAACTCTCCAGCTCTGGCGTTCTCTCTGCACTGGGATAAAATTTGCACCTTAATATCAACTGTCAGTCATGGTAATCACTGAATTATGAGGCTTTTCCCATCCTCATTAGCTGTCTCTGCAAGCTTTCCAGCCTGAAGGTTGTATGAATGAACAGATCTACCTCTAGTTTGTCTTTTGTCTGAAGAAGTATAACTAGTCACAAGAAGAAAAGACGTATTTTGTTGTTGTTGCTGTATCTCCTCTCCTACTGTGGTGGCATTTTGCTGAGTCCCTCAGCTTCTCCTGCAGGCTGTTTCAGATGCATGAAGAGCTGATACATAAACATGAGATAAGCTCTAGAAATCTGTGGAACTTCTTGGTAGAGAAATTTTGATTTATTGTATATCACCTGAATGTAAATCCTTCCAGCTTTCATAGATCTTTTGAAAAATATCTATGTAATTCATTGCAGAACTGAATAATATTACATACGTTGAAAGGACATTGTGAGTATAACAACTTCATCTTTTTTAAATCAGTTAATGAAGTTCAAATTGAACAATATTGAAAGTCAACTTGATAACTTGCTGATCCGTATAAATAAATCTCACTGGGAAGCTAGTTGTTTTCCACGCTAGAGGAGAAGGAGAGTTCTAGGCAGAAAATCAAAAATTATGGAGGAAAAAAAGTAGATGATGAATAGGATGCTGTTGAACTATTGTAATCTGTTCATATTCCATTTTGCTATCTATCATTATTATTATTATAAGTACAAGAATTTGATGGCACATCAAAGCACTTCAGTGTCTTCTTTTATATTCCTGATTTATATTCTGGTAACTTTGGTGCAAAGATGACATTCTTACCCACCACTTGACCTTTCTAGTGCTGTTGCTGCAATGTTACTTTTCCTCCCTTGCTTAATAGTGTACTTACACTGATAGGCATTTGTTTTTCCTCTGCGAAGGCTTTTATCTAGCAATAGGTTTGGGGTTTTTTTAATCATCTTTGCTGTGAGAGTAAGACTAACAAATGATTGTGGGTCTATTAGTTGCACTTTTTAAAAAAGTCCTGAAGGAGCACAACCCTACACATCACTCAATAAAATATCTAAAACTTTTAATAGCTATAATTGCTGTTCACAGGCTTAATTGTGATGTTATTTTTGCAGGTAAATAATCTGATAGGAGAAAAATAACCAGTCTCTGACTAGACACTTGCTTCTTTTCTACTCATAGCTCTGGTCAGCCATTAATTATCTTTCCCTCTACACAGTAATTAGGATTCAGCTATGAAACTCAAAGGTTGCATGCAGTGTATTAACTCTTGTGTCCTGAAGAGAGGAAAAGTTTTTAGGTAATAGGTAGAATTGGGAATAATAAAATTGACGAAAGCATGTGACAAAGTGAAGTGAAGCTTTCCTTTCCTATGAAAAACTGCTTATTTCTTTTTTTTCTTATTAGTTGCATAGGAAACATCCCAAGTTCCTCAGTTATAAATACTGCTAGCAGGGCAAGAGGTTTTATCACCTTTACATTGCAGTGTGGACCGTATGAATGTTAGCATTAGTTTTTGTAGTTATAATTTAGGGTGCAGTGCTTTCTTCAGAATGCAGGACCTCCTCCCTTTGGAGTAGCAGTCCTTGCTTCATCTGTCATGAGACAAAGGATCTCCCTGGATCCTGTGGAACACAACTGACTATTGCATATGGGTTGTTTGGTTTGTTTTCTTTTTCCTCTTAAGCTGCTACTTAAAATGGAAATTGCCTTTGGATCTCTGAAACACAACCCTTAGTGCTTCTTGTGACCTATTTAGTTGACTGTGCACAATTTCTTTTGATTGCCAAGAGTTCCTTTGAGCCTTGGTGATACTGGAGGTACCCTTGCTGCTGCTGCTGTTTCAGCTGTGCCTTCTATTATATCTTCAAACGGGCGCATATCTAGCGAGGTGCAATCTCACCTTCCTCATCAGTCCTCCTTTCTTTCTTGTGGTTGTTCTGGTGTTTCTGAGATGCAGTGCCTCTCTGTAGAGCTACTGACTGTGACTAATGCCTTCCTTGCTGAAAAACCTAAGTACTAGTAGCTGGCAAGATTAATTTTATATAATGTTCTGACTTGAAGCTCCAGAGCCTCCAATGATAAATGTCTCACTCGCACCTCTTCCTATCCTCTCCTTTTTCTTCTGTCTTCCAACAAGTATAGTTTCTAAAAAACAAACTCAGGCAGAGTATACAGTGGTGCAAAATGTCCACTTAATCCAGCACAAGCCATAATCTGTCTTTGTGTGCTGGTTACTACCAGTTTTACATTTCTACAAATTAATTTTTGATTAAAAAATAGCAAAAAGCTGTAAAAGAATGAATGTGAAATAACAACCAAAAAAAACCAACTGCCAAACACAAACCAACTATGTCTTAGGGCATTGTTGGTTGACTCATCTTGTTCAGACCTTTTGCTGATGATCATTTTAGGAAAGAATTCTTACTTCCACTCTAATTCTTAGAGCACTACTGGGAGGTTTTTGGGGAGCCTAAAACTCCTGGGGACAGTTTTCATTCAGAATTTGTTGAAACTGAATTTTGGAATAAAAAGTTGAAGTACTTTCAAACATCTTACCTTAGTGTACTTATGTTAAGATTATCCTAGTTTAGAAAAATAACATGGGATTACTGTGAGTAAAACAGTAATCTGTCAGACTGCTGTGATACAGATTTAAATGGATATACCATCAGTATTGCTAACAAATCACTTGCAGTGGACTGGGCAGAGGTTCAGCATCAAATATTTCTGGCTTGTTTTATAAATTCAGGTAAGATTAAATGCCCCATGTCTGTTTGTACAGTGGAAAGTTTAGGTGCAAGTTTCTTTACCTTTTGCTGATTGCACAGTCAAGCAAGTGGAAAATGACTTGTATATTTTGAGGGCCATCATGAATTTTTTGCCTTTTCTTGGTTTCTTTGAAAGCATTTTTTGGCAAATAACTGTTTCACAAGGCATCCCTTATGAAGCTGGAACTGTTGGACTGTACAAAACCTCAGAGATTTTGTGGTTACAGTTATAGTATGCTCTGATTTGTGTGTGTTTACTGGGAAAAGTTAATGTTTGGGTTGGAGGACTGCTCTGATCTCCCTTTAGAGTTAGAGGTGTGAAGGCATTCCTATCTGCGTTTCATTAGGAAAAATTGGCATTGGCATATTCCTCAGTCAGTAAAAGTGTGCAGAGTGACCAACTGGTTCTTCTCTAGGTTTTCAGGATAAGTAAGCATGGGTCAACAGGCAGGAGCTGCAGGGTGACCATGCCCCGGAGAAGCTGGTGTCACTTATTTCAGGCTGGCTTGGTAGTCACTGCTGGCAGGGAGGCCTTGAAGGAAGCAATTTCTGCAGTTCCTGCACAGGCAAATGATTTACCTTTATGAATCCTTCCTTGTCTGGATGCAAAGGAGCTTTTCAGAGAAGGCTGAGGTGGCTGTGAGGATTCTCTCAAGTTTTCTGTAAGTAAATATTTAGTTTCTAAGAATCTCTGCCTTTTGTATGGTGACCTTTGAGCCATTACTGAAGTATATGGCATGCTTCTTGGACCTCTTGAAGGATATTTGACCTATAATGTTAAACTGGCTATTTGTTCTGATTTTAAAAGTGCCTTTGGGCTTGTGGAGTAGCTCACATTGCAAATGTGAGCTGGAAAGAAAAAAGTTTGTCATAAATCAGGCTGGTGTCGTGAGCATCCCTGACTATGGGAGCGTGCAAACCAACTGACACCAGGCTGCTTTGGAATGGGGTTTCTTCATGCAGTTCTCATGGCTTGCCAGGGATAAGCAGAAATGGATTGTTACTTAATACCACTAAATGAAACAAATGTAATTAGCATTAAATTTACTAGATACAGATGTATATAGTACATGATACACGACTGTTTTTTTTTTTCTTTCAGTTATTGTATCAGCAGTTGATTTTCCTTGAACTGGTGACATGTCTACTTCTGCAGCATGGCAATAAAAAACTAAACACCTCTTCGAATGTAGTATTAGCATTGTTGTGCTTTAGGGACTATCTTTGTGATGTGGAATCTGTACATGTGGCTGTGGTAGCATGAGGGTTAGAGCTTGGTTTTCATGCAATGTAGTTATGTCAGGGTGGTTGCTGCTGCAGAAAGTGTGCTATTTGTGTGTGCTTCAGAAAAGTGCAGGAATCTTGAATGGCATAACCAGCTGGGGAAGCTACCCCTCTTTTCCAGCACCTACAAGGAAGGGAGTTTATATTACTTCTAAATTCAGTCTACCATCATTCACCATTTTCTCCATGCAATGTCTAGTAGTAATTTTCTTAATAAGTTTGAATGTTTTATGGCAAAAATCCACAAACTGTTAGGACAGAGATTAAACCAATTAAGAACTTTGCTAATATATTAAAGGAATTGGTTTTAAAAAATAAATACAAATAACAAGGGGGAACACTGTGCAATCCCTTCTGTTGTGCCTTGTCTTTCTCTCAACGGGGGATTTTTCTGTTCCTCTAGCAGCTTTGCTCAGGGCTCAGAGCAAAACCAGCTGGGTAGAGAATGGCAGATTGACCTTGGTGTGTGTGTAGGGAGATGAGTCCCACCTGGCCCACAGGGCTCCTCTCCCTGTTTGGAGGTCGGAAGGGCTTTGTGCCCGTTAGGTGCATGTGGAACAGCTGTGTGGGTGACAGCCTGATGAGGGGCAGCTGTGGAAGGGGCCCTGGCTGCCTTGATCGGTCTAGGGGATGGCATTGAGCATGGGCTGAGGGAAAAAGCCGTGTCCTTGTTTGATGCTGCCTCAGTTTTCCCTGTCCTAAGTAGAGAGTGTGTGGTGAGTAATACCTGTTATTTCTGCCTAGAGGTTTGGAGCTTCTGCTGGAATTAGTCTTCCAAGTTACTTAATGTGTTGTAATTATCTGGCATTGCAAGTTCTCTAATCTTTATGTGTTGGGAGTGTTTGGCCAGTGCTTGGGGTGTTATGAATGCTCTGTGGCTGGGGGAAGTAAGAAATTCTTTGTAGAGGAAGAAAGTACCATATTTCCCCCAGGCAAGTGTCCTGGTGGTGAAATGTTTTTGCCTTACGAGCCTTGTTTTTTCTTCTAGCCTTTCCCCAGACCTCAAAGTATATAACAGATTTGAAAACTCTAGCACAGGTACTGCCTCTTATCCTATTTATACTTTAGTAAAAACTTCATGAAAAATCTCTAATTCAGGAGAAAACATTTGGAATCTTCACAACCAACACTTGATGCTTTGGTAGTTATGTGTGTACTTAGATCAAAATAAGCCTTTTATATTGGCAGGGCACAAAGAATAGCTTTTCTAAGCATTCAAGTGATTGGATAAAGTAAATAAGGGTAATGCTACCCAAATTTCTATCTGTGAATTGGATTGTGTGTCATAGTGTTCTGGGCATGGTGGTAAAAAAAAAAAAAAAAAAAGACTAAACCAAAACTTGGATGTGCATCCTATCTGCTAGGATAAAACAGAGAATTATATCCAACTTTTAATAAAGGAAAGCTGACTGTTAAGACCGTGTTGAGTGTGAGAAGGCAGACAGCTCTGTGAGCACACGCTATAAATCCCTAGCCATGCTCTCTGTAGGGCTGCTTTCTAATGCTTCTGCCCCTGGAGTAATGGGTTCTGGGTGAAGTTTTGAGTGAAAAATGATGCCTTCTTTTTTAATTTATCTTGAGAGTTAAACTCCTTGTCCTTTCACAAGGAAGTACAAGTGAATATATGTATACTATACATGTGACTAACAAAGTTTTGGTTTTTCTTTTACTGGGGCTTGCCACAGCTGAAGCTGTGTCTCTGCACAGAGGCAGTTGTCTGTGGCTTACTAACATGGTGGTCATGTTCTTAATTTTTGTTTACCAACTAGGTGACTACTTCTGTTGCTCATCTATAATGGCTTTTTTTTAATTCTTGTTTACCAACTAGGTGACTACTCTACTTCTGTTGCTCATCTATAATGGCTTTTTCTAGCATATATCTATTAACTTTGGATAAAGAATCTTGTCCAAGTGAGCCTATGTGGGTAGAAGGGTTGTGGGAGGAAGGAAGAACTTTGCTTCTTTCTTACTTGCATTTGATTGATGCTTCCTGAATGCGTGGTGGGAAATATCTATAGCTCTTCCAGAAGTGCAAAGTTCTCAATTGATAAACAGGTAAACATACATTGTTTAGTATTTTTGTTCCGAAACACTCGGTATCTGATCTAAAATTATAAATTCCTCCTTTGTGTTTACAAAGTCAGTTTTATTTTTGGTTTTCAAGATAACAAATAGGTCACTATTAAAAATACTGCAATCACCTCTTCAACAAAATTGCGTTGGCATGACTATCTGGATTTTCCTAGAGACAGAAGTCTAAACAAACGTTGCTAGAAAATGTTTTGGATAAGTCTTTGTTATAAAAAATTTAAGTTGTCTTTCTCATGACAAAATTCAAGTCGGCTAAATAACCCGAAGTTGTATCTTGTTTTTTCCAAAGGGAACAAGATCATGCTAGTGTGTCTGGGGCCGTAAGAAAGTATGTGCCATCCAGGCATAAACAGGAGTACAAAGGAATGTTGCTTCTGCAGGAATAGGTACTAGTAGAAATCTAAAATCCAGTTCTTCCATGAGCTTGCCTTATACTGAACGTTAATTTTGTATAGAAAGAGAAAACGAATTTACATACAGACTTAATTTTCTTAAGAAGCACTGATGAGGGAGTCTTCCCTATTGTTGGAAGTAGTGGCAGTGTTCCCTGTTTTAGCATTGCTTGGTAAAATTAAGGTCTTTACAAGATAGCTATATGTTTCTTGCAAGTTTCTGACTAAGTAATTCCAACAAAAGTCCACAGTTTAAGAACTGCATGAGTGGATGACCCACTGGGATTGAGTTAGCAAGAGGCAGTGTTGATAGCTTACTGCAGGTGTACATGCTCTCACTTCTTGGGTGATTTAACTTAAGAATGTAGATATCCCTTTTTCAAAATGGGCTCATGAAATTTGGTTTCCTTTTCTTCTTTTTCTGCCAAGCAGAGTGTGGAAGCTGTGGCTGTTGAGCATGGGGCACAGCATTTGAATTATATTAGGAGACTTCAGTAGCTGTGTGACAATTTGAATGTTAGAGTGGACAAAAACTGAAGTAAAATGAACAGGCAGATTCTGAAAAGTTTAAAAGGCATTGGGATAAATCTAAATATCACTGAAATGGTATTGTGATTTTCTTAAAAGTTACTATAGGCAACTTCTTAACTGAAGTTGCATCCAGGTAGGACCTTCAGATGGGGCTGATTTTCTGATAAGCAAAGAAATTAACTAATCACACCTACTAGGTAAAAAGTAGTGTTCATAGATGGGGGGTGATTTTGCTTGCAGTATGTAGGTGCCCAAGTACAAACTTGTTGGGGATTTTTACATTGGGAACTTATAGAATGGAGAATTTGATCATCTTGAAGGATGATAAGGATGAAGGATGTTAAGATATTTTAAATTATACTTATCATGACTTTTTCAGTGTTCAAGTTTTAAGAAGGGTGAAATTTTGCAAGTTTTCTCTATGAATGTTAATCAGCAGTAAACCTAAACAGTTGTTGAAAATGATGGGGTAATTTTTATTGGAGAGGACCCTGTAGGTTGGCAACTTTAACCTAGTCGGAGCACGGCTGGATTTGATGCTATATCAGGTTGCTTAAGGCCTTGTCTGGTTGTGCTCTGAAAAAATCTATGAAGATGGAAATTCAGCCACCTCTTTGGGCTGTCTTTTTCTGGTGCTACACAGCTCTCATGGAAATTGTCCACACACCTCCCCCTTTTTTTTGTGTGTGTGTGCCAATGAGAGTTCTGTTAAAACAACTTGTTGTCCATGCAACCCCAAAGGCTTCATCTTGCCTGCAGTTCCTCTTTAGGTAGTAGGAAGACTTGCTGGATGATGCAGCAGTCTCTTCAAGCTGAAGAGCCTCTAGCCTCTCTTTATAGGTATCTCTACCATAGCCTCTTAAATATCCAATGTTCTAGACCCCTGTCTGTCTGGTGGACCTTCTCCTGGTCTCTTTCCTGTTTCAGACTTCTCTGTTGTACTATGGGTGTGCACTACTGAACCGTGCTATGTCAGGTGTGACCTCATGGGGCCAATAACCTGCAGGCAGAGGGAAGTAGTTGTGCTTTTATTAATGCAGCAAAACATGTGGTTATAACCATGTTTGGAATTTGAACCTCCCGAGCTGCTTCCTTGCCTGTATGTTTGACCTACTGAGATGCCTTGTCCTTTAGCGTACCAGCCATTCCCCGTATCTGATGTGGTCTTTAAACATGGTAAGAGTGAATTCTCTGCCCTCACCCAGGTCACTGAGGAAGGTACTAGTGTTGCCCCAATATTACCTGGCTTAAACATGGATTTACAACTTCAAACAAAACAAATGCCAATGTACAGCTCTGCTTTTACTTCCCCATCTCTTATTTTAATGCCACTGCACTAAATCTTCAAGTGTCTTGAACTGCTTGTGTTCTAGGGCTGGGTAATTCTAGTTCAAAAATAATTTAATTTTGGAATTTGTCAGTATTCTTCTTTTCACACTTTAATTAAACTCTTGCCTGACTAATGAGGTTCTTCACCACTTCCATTCCACCCCTGCCACATTACTTGTTCTCTACTGGTATCTTTTTGTTAATCTCTTCAGTATTTTACCATTTTGATCTTCACACTTTTGTCTAACAGCATGAAAGTAAAAGCCTGGAAGTCTTAGATAGTAAAGGTTTCAGTTCTTAGAGGTGCACTAAGAGATGTTGAATATCATCATTGATTCAAGTTTCAGTGTCTGTTAATGGCAGTGAACTTGTAAGGCTTTTTACATAACATATAAAAGGCAAAAAGAAAATCTTTGTTCTCTGTGTGCTAGTCTTAAAGTTTCATCAAAGATGTGAAATGTTAATGTACTTTGAGGATAACTTGAAAAATTGTGCCACATATTTGGAAGCCCAGGAGGTTTTTGACTACGTTGGATACATCCTAGTGTTTATTGGGAAGACTAACCAAAAATAATTTGGGAAGAACTAGGTGGGATTTCTTCAAAAAGTTACATTAATCTGTATTTGTTTAAGGTTAGCAATGATTGATGAATTTTTAAGTAGTAATATAGAATGGGACATGAATTATTATGGTTAAGATGTGAGTTCATAGGTTTTCTTTATCTGCTGATGAGGGAAACTGTCATAGCATTTCTGAATTATGTTGATCTGGAGACCAGTCTGTTCATTTCATCATATGCCTCTGATTTTTCTGGTGAAAGTTTAACTGTATATGAAAACTCCTAATAAGGCATATTTATAATTGAATTGTGTTTTAGAGCTCTGAGCATGCTGTTCTTGGGTGGTCAAGTCAGTAAGAGGTGTAGGATGAGAGTCTCTATTGAACTTGGTGCAGTATTTTGAGACCCATTTAAGTCAGCAATCAACAGGGTGATTAATACAACTACTAAGTCAACATTATTATTAATTCAGTGACTGAATCTTTTAATCCTATTTCCCTGTGAATGTAGCCATGTGTAGCCAAGTTCCTGGCAGCTTAAAGCTGAGGATGAGATGGTGAATGCCTGTGACTCAGGAACTGGTGGGTGCAGTGGTCAGAGCTGTAATACCTAGTGGTTACTGTATTGCCTTACCGTTGTTGCAGAAACCAGCTTACAGCTGAATAACTGCGTTCACTTAGAAACCACTTGCTGCATCTGGAGTGTGTTCTTTCCTGTCTTGCTGGGGAACTGACTGGATATTCAACCAAGTGCAAGCTTTTATTTAAAGTCTTTGTTCTTAGCTGTTGTCATATTTTTGCAGGTAAGCAGATTTAGGGGAATTGTTATCAGAATTGTCTTTCTCCAGTTCATAATACTGCCTTAGATGGCTGTTAAGCTTCTGAATGCTGAAAGGATGAGGTAACTTGTTCTTCTTGAGGACTGTCACAACCCCACATTTTTTTCCAATACAGGCAACCAACTAGAAGGAAGTCATTAGGGTTTTTCTGAGCTAGGAGCATTTGCTGGGCAGAAAAATGTCTTGGGTTACAGCATGGTGGGTCTTGACAATCAAGTTACCCACCCTCTTAATATTTGACCTGATAGATGATTTAGAACAAATTCAATATCCGTTCTTTTTAACAAATAACAATTAAACGGCAGAAAAAAATGGCTTTTCTAGTTTAGCTACAACTGTGCCTGACTCTTGCTTTCCTTCATGTAGCTTTAGTCTGGGCACAGTTGCGTGCTATGTGGTAAGACTGTTTTTTTAGGAGAATGTTGCACACGTCTGTGAGAGCCAGTTTGGCAATATGTACTTTCTTGGGGTGGTTTTTTTTTTCTTCTTTTGAAGATATGCAGTATACTGAAGGCTGAGCAGGTGGTAATGAAGGAGTTCTTTCATAGCTTCATCACTTCTGCTGGAGTCTATAAAGAGCAAGAGCAGGAGGACTGGTGCTGGAGGATGAATTTACATTCTTGGCATTATTTGATGTGTATTTATCTGGCAGACTTGTAGTACCTTTGAATACTATGAAGATTAAATCAGTATGCCCTATATACATCCTCCAGTATTGCCTTAGAGCAGCCTTTGCTGTTGTGACATCTGTTACTTGCTTATCACAAATGGTTAAAGCACAAGAAGTGTGCTGGAATTTTGTTGTTAGCCTGAAACTGTAGGTTCGGCTGGTATTTATATATCAATTATATATTTCAAATAATTTTGCTTCTCCTGCAAATGTTTTATGTTATGTGGCTGAACAGAAACATCCAAAACTGTTCATACAAGTTTGTGGAAACATGCAAAATCTTTAATATGAACCTGCGACCTATTTTTTTTCTCTCCAACCAGTTCAAATGTTAGCGATGGAAGTAATGAACAAACCTTTCAGGTGATGGTCTGTATCTGTGGCTTGTGTCACTTCCTGTCTTAGATTTCAAGAAATATTTTCAAATATCTGGTGGACTTATTGTTCTTGTCTCATATAAGGTAGACTTATTTCTTGAGGGTTACTGGACCATCATGATTAGCAACTGACTTGGCTGATATTCTGTAGCAGGTCAATTTATCTGGGACAATGGCTATTCAGTGAACTTGTTTTGAATGATTTTCCAAAAAAAACCAAAACCCAAAACACCAAATAAACATGCTCTAGAGAATCATCTGTTCTCTACCTTGCTTTTGTGGTAGATTTTGGCAGTAGATGGGAATATGAAAGCATGAGTTTGATTAAAATAAATGCTCTTGATACCAAACAGCAAGGTGCTGTCCTAATGTTAGAGTGGGTTTTTATGTTGCAGATATATCATCATTTTCTTTTTATTTAGTATGGTTTTAGCACAAGTAACACATTTTTATTTTAAATGGGTGATTCACAGTGTACAAACATACAAGGTTTTCTTCTTTCAAGGCAAATCTACAGCTTTCCTGTTATCTTTCCCGAGTGAGGTGTTTCAGACCAGATTCCCCAATACAGTTGATAGGGTTGGAGGGGACATTGGGGATATTTGTAGGAAAGAAATTTTTGCTTTTTCAGCTGTGACACTTTTTTTGCTTTATTCAGGTCAAACTGAGCACCATGCTTACTTTGACAGACAGTATGTGTTGGGTGTTTTGGTTTGTTTTGTTGTGTGTTTGTGGGTTTTTTTGTCATTGTTTTTTTGCTAGCTGTGCCAGTCCTGTTCAAAAATTGAAGCAAAACTTGTGACTTTTCAGGTGATAAACACAGTTCACATACCAATGGCTTGAGAGGGAATTTTTTTTCAACATGAAGCAGATGGAGTGGGTTTTGGTTTTTTTGTTTTGTTTTGTTTTTGTTTTTTTAATAAGCTCATTTAGTTCCTATAGGCTTCCCCAAGTTTGTTTCCTTCAAGGCTAAACTTGCAAGAACCTGATCTGTAACTTTATATGCAAAAGCGTTTGGCATTGCTGTGAGATTTTAATGCTAAGTGCATATGTGAACTTGGCAGCTGTGCTCTGGAAAGCAGATTCTAAATACCTGTCGTATAGCTGATTGAACTAACCTCACTCACCCCATACTTTTATTTCAATGCCAAACTTGTCTTTAGATAAACATACAGAGGAAGGTGCTGGCAAATGCTTGTGGTTGTGCACTCATCATAACTACTCCAGAGTAAATTATTCTCTGGGATGAGAGAGCTGGTAGTATCTGTAGATCTTGTTAATCTCAGTCAGGATGTTAGTTCCTGGAAGGCATTGTCTGGTCTCTTTTGTTTTTTTGTTTTTGTTTTTCCCTGTACCTGAAATAATGTATAAAAATAAATGTAATAAAAGTGGATTTCTTGGTATTTTTTAAATGAGGATCAAATTAGACATCTGTAATAGTAGATCACAGGTGTGCCTGGGCATCTCCTTAGGGCTGCTGGCTGAGGTAGGATATGCCAGCAGGATGTATCCTGCCTCACCCCACTGCAACTCTATTCTTTGGCAAATTTACCAAAAGCAAAGAGAGACCTTTATCAACGGGTAGAGAGATTTGTGTGTATGTAAATAGTGTAAGGCTGTTTAGACTGGTGTGGGGTTTGGTGGGTTTTTTTGTTTGGTTGTTTCCTGGGTTGGTGTTAGCTCATGGTGCTTCCCCTTGTGTACTTTGGGCAGATGGCAGGGTTGTAGGCATTGGTGATGTGAGTTGAGAGAAACTTTTCCACAGGCTCTTGTCTCTGCCTTTGTTGGCGGTTCTAGCAGAGTCTATAAAAGCTACAGTAGAGGGGCTCCTAAAATACAAGACAGGCTCAAAAATGTACTTTCCTCATGGGCTGGGTAAGAGTTTTGGTGAAATTTTAATACTTGACCACAATTTCTGTTTTTCAGTGCTGCTATTCATTTTTCTCCCCTACCATTAATATAATTTTTTTGGTAAATTCTACTTGTAGAGATGCCCTGCTGGGGTGAGGGTAATGACTTGACCAGAGCTGTCTTGAACTCTTAGTACAAAGCTTAGTTTGCAGACTGTGACAAGCATATGAATTTGGCTCAGTTCAACCAAGTCTATCTCACATGAATGTAAAGCTAGATGATGTTGGACACAGGGTTGTACATGGAATATGAATTCTGCAGCTTTGTGATTTATCTAGGGACCAAGTGTTGTTTACAGCTTAAAAAATGATGGAGAATCAGAGAGTGAGCAGGGCCATGGATGCCCTGGCTCTAACAGATTTTTGACCAGCTAAGCTGATGCTTCTGAGTAGGTTATTTGCCTGCTTGTTTGTCCCCTGTACCAATGAGACTTGTCCTTTCTCACATCATTTTGTTTTTCCTCCCTCTTCATATGTCTCCAGGTTTTTGGAAGTGGTTAGTAACAAGGTGGTATGTCAGAGGATGTTGTGATGGGAGATAAATACTGGAAGTAACTAAGTTGTTGGGCAGAGGCGAGCTGTCAATCTGGTGGATGCTCTCAGAGGTGTCCTCAAGAAGCAAAGACTGACCTGCTTGCTGGAGGGCACTTAGAGAGCTGATGCAGCAGTCTGGGAGCAGTGCAGGACTTGTCAGTGCTCTACGGCTGCCTGCAAATTGCAGGCTAATTCAGGTTTAGCAGAATTCTGCAGTAGCCAGAAGAGTTGCGTGGGAGAGGGATTTTTTTTATTGCAGCACCTTTGAAATAGGAAAGCTATTTCAAACACTTGTGCTTTATGTGCTTTCCTAGAACTTCATGTAGACTAAATGGAAAGGCTCTAGTTGCCAGCTGGAAAGTGTTTTTCTTATGATATGTATATATTGCTAAGCATTGTGGGGGGGTGTTACTGTACTGGGGCGATCTGAAGGCTGGATAGAGGAAGAACAGATGTGCATTGCAATAAAGGGCTGTAGAGGGGTCACACCAAGCCATTTTACACTCTAATGGGAACAGATGGATCCAGATTTGTCTTCTGAGTAATGAAGTCATCTAAGAGACAGAAAAGTTGTACTGATGTGGTAGTACTATGTCGTACATGAACCACAGCTGCTTCCACCCCCTCAGTTTTGTTCCTCAATTGTTGACTGAACAGGCTCCTGACAATTTTTTGCCTTTAGCTGTAGATCAGCTGCTGTTTGGGTTTCTGAAGTAGAAATTTTGATACTTATGTTCTCCCTGTCCAGACTTTCTGCAGTGACTGTAAATAAAAGGCCTGGCACATCCAAGAACGTTGCAGATGCTTGCAGCCTTGAGGATCCTGTTGACATTGAACTTGTGGATCAACTCCTCTCTCTTCCTCCTCTTCCATTGCTCCTAAAAGCTCTAGAATTTATGTAGTGTTCAGGTTTGGGGAGAGCAAAGGGCAAGTGCTATTCTTAGACATATTTTTGAGAGACAAAATGAAGTCTTTTGCAGCATTAGGTTGCCACACTTAAATATTTTCCTAAAGCACAAGCTTTTTCAGATTTTACTGCTGAGTGCTGTCAGAGTTCTCTGATTCAAATTTGGTACTCAAGTGCAGAAGTTTATGCAAAACACCTACATATTACAGGTAATTTTTAAATTCTTAACATCATTTTCACAGAAAATCCTGTGGAGAATGGATTTCCTCTGTGAACCCCCGTGGCTATAATCATGATGTTACTTTTGGCAAAAATGACATAATTTAATCCTGCTTAATGGTTCGTCTCTGAAATAACAGGTGACAAAGCAAATTCAAATTACTGCATTTCTCATTTTAGCAAGATAGGATATGTCCAAATGTAACAGTCGACAAGTAAAATTAATTATTACATGCCTTGCTCTGCTATTTGGTAGAACTTAATGTACTGTTGCACAACAATGTAATGGAAATCTAGAACTCCAGCAAAAAATTGTCAGTCTGAATACAGGTTTTTGTTATCTAGTTTTGACCATTTAATGAGTTATGTGACCTCTTCTTATTAAGTGTTTAGAATCATAATGAAAGTATATTATTGGTTTAAAATGAAAGCTAAGCCGCTTTGTGGTCCTTCACTGGCTTTTCAGAAGTCTGTCCAAATATTTAGCTTGCTGCTTCTGTTCCCCCTTTCCATGTTTTTAGCCTTTTGTTTGGTAGGAGACGGCTGTGATATCTGGCCACTGGTTTGTCTTCTGACAGCAAGCTGCTCTGACCTGTGTGTCTTCATGCAATGCTCTTTTCTTTCATGATGGCTTGTTTTGTCTTTGCTGCTTGAATGTTGTCTTCCATTTAGCCTTCTATTGAAATTGAAGGACCAGGTAATCTTTTTTTGAGGAAAGGAGCTGGTGAGATGTGTGGATACTTGTTCAAGTGAACTGTTTTTCTTGATAAAATGTCATTCTAGTAAAATTAGACACTTTTGATGGGTTCTGTCTATACCTACTGGGATGCTACTTCATGGGGAAATTGTAGGGGTGGTCATCTGTAATACTGCAGTGGACTGCTTTTCACTTCATAGAATCATTTTGATTGGAAAAGACCTTTAAGATCCTTGAGTCCAACTGTAAACCCAACACTGACCAGTCCATGTCTAAACAGTGTCCCTAAGTGCCACATCTACAGGTCTTTCAAATCCCTCCAGGGATGGTGACTCCACCACCTCCCTGGGCAGCCTGTTCCATTGCTTGACAACCCTTTCAGTGAAGAATTTTTTCCTCAAATCCAATCTAAACCTCCCCTGGTGCTACTTGAGGCCGTTTCCTCTTGTTCTGTCTCTTGTTACTTGGGAGAAGAGATGGACAACCACCTTGCTACAACTTCTTTTCAGGTAGTTGTAGAGAGAATGAGTAACATTGCTCTAATATATTCCTGCTAGCTTGTGTTAAAAGCCTATCGAAACATATATTGAGATTTCATTTTTCCTCAGTGTTCCTTACAGGAACCCTTTGCTGGGAACACGGTGTCTGGCATGGGAGCTCTGAGCCCTTGGAACAAAGGGATTGCTGTTTTATTTCCCATCATGAGGACTGTCTGGGACGCACAAGCAACTACAGTACCTAAGCATAGGGGCACATTGGGTGTTTTCATAGTGCCTATGCTTTTCTGTTCTCCACCCAGTTTTCTCCTTAGAGGTTTGGGAAGCAGAACTGGTATGCAATAAATACATCAAGTCTTCAGTTCATGTTTCTTCAGTTTCTCTGCAGATCATAAAGCTGCAGAGAAATCGAAACATTGGAGATGCTGTCTATAGTGCTGTGAGAAGCGTTGTTCTGCTTAATGCTTTGTGTAGTGTAAGTATGCTGGTTCTTGGTCCCATAAAGGTATGGGGAAGACCCAGACCCTCATGGATATGAGGCTTTAGGGGAAAGAGAAAATTAGGTGCAGATGTATGTGCTGAGTGGCTTTAATATGTGAAGAGTTCAAGCTCCCTGTCAAACTGTCAAGGAACTGTGCAGCCTGGTGAGCTTTGCGATAAGCGTTCCTGTTGATGTAGTGCTCTGTTTGCACTAATGTCGCTTCTTAGAAATGACACTTTATCTTGCTGCCATTATAAACACTTGGGGAACATGTGTGCTGCAGTCCCTGTATCTGGAGGTCAGTGTCCCGCTTCTGAAGAACAGTGGAGACCTCTCATCTTGGTCATTCCTTGCTGATCTCCCGGACACTGGCTGCATCCCTGGCTGGGAGCTCGTTTGGCACATAGCTTGTTCTTACAAAAACTGTGTCTCTAAACAAAAACAAAAGCTCTACCAAAATCTCCTGGTATCTCTGGTATGAAGCTTCAAAGTTAATGATTCCAAGGTGTCCCCAAATCTTTCAGTTCTGTCCTCCATTCATTCAGCACATTCTTAGTGATTGGTGTTACAACTACCACTCTCCATAAATGTTTTGTGTGGTTTGAAACCATATAAGGATCTTGCTGTCAAAACCGCAGGGATCATCAAAGGCCTTTTTCTGAAGGAGAGCTTCCATAAGAATGCTTTTGAGACTATGCAAGTTGGTTATTTTTGAAATACTGGCACTAGAGCTACTTGCTTTGAGTTCCTCTTTACCCTTTATAGAGAGGCTGCAACTAGTTCTGATTCTAAAAACAAAACAAAAACAACCTCCTCCTCAAATTACTCATTAGAGACAGTTTGGAAAAACAATGACATCTCTGAATATTTGGAGAGGAAACCTTATTTAAGTTCCCATCTTGAAAAGACCAATGTTTAGTGTCAGAATTTTGCTTGAAGTTTGCTCTCAAAACAATATCAGAACGTGGACTGATAAGACACTGCTGTCACTGGCCATGTCAGGTCTAGCAGTTAAGTCAACTGTAGCAGTTTGGATATTCCTTGTTAAGAAATCTCTTCTAAACACTTTAATGCACTTATTAAAAAAATGTGGAAGTCTACTACAGTGTAACAATATTTTATAAAAGGAGTTAAGTCAATTTAATTGAGCTTTACCACACAGTTAAGAACGGAGTGCTTTGAGTTTTTAACTTAGTTGTACTGCTTTTGGGAGATAAAAGCTGTGGTCACCATCTGCTTTTCATATCCTCAGATAAGGACAAATATTCTTCCTTTCAGAGTCTGCTAGATGTATGTGAAGCTGTTATGCTCAATGTTAATGCTGGAGTAAAACACGTTTGTACGGAAGAGAATGTCGCTTTGGTCATCGTGATCCCAAATCCTCCTGGCAGCTTATATTTTTCCAGGTGGTTGGTAGGACTGGAAAAGCAATAGAGTTGAGGCAAAGGAAAAATAGACTTACCCTGCTAAAATGGACTGTTCAGCTGCTGTCGTAGCTTCTGAGATGTAGCCAGTTGGTGCCAAATAATTATACGCTCTCAGCTGGAAAGAAACTGCTTCATTCCCTCTAGCAGAATGTAAAATTAATTTCCTGTGATTGTTCAGCCCTACTTGAATATCCTGTTTGGGACTTTTTTTGAACTGTCAAAAGGTTGAAGTCAAGGCCAGTGATGAGCTCCTCGGCTTTGTGAGCAACTCCAGTTGAGAATTTTCTGTCCGAGTCATGGTGGCACTCTGCACTCCTGGAGCTTGGCAAAAAGGGTCTTGAGCATGTTTCCTGTGCCCTGGATTTCTGCTGTGCACCTCCTGTTCCCCTGCTAGATCTGAGCTGGCCCTTGTGCCCCATCCTCTTGGTATTGGACCAGCACCCCCTCTCCATGTATATGACAAGCTCTAGTATGTAATAGTGTCCCATATGCAGCTCTGAAAGCAGTGCTGAAGTTCTTAGGGTGTGGAGCCTTTTCTTTGGGAAGGTAACTTAAGGAAGCTAAGCTTAGAAGTAACATATATATATTAAAAAAAGTAACTTTTATATATATACACACACGTGCATCCACACACTGATCCTGGTTTGTTGTTTGTTTTTTTTTTTTTCCTCCAGTGCCTGGTAAGTGTTTTGCCAAGTTCAACCTTGCAGAAAGCACCAGCTTGGGCTGTAGGATAGAAATGTTCTGAACTGGAGTTGTTGCTAGTGGTATTTCTTCTTTGGTATACGCGACAGCCGTATCTGAAATGAGGACTGAAGTGCTTGTTTCTTTAAAGACTGCTTTAAAGGGCAAAGACAGCCCTTATTGAAGGGAGGCTGGTGTAGCAGGCAATTACTGATTGCAATGGCCCACTAGTTTTAAACGAATGTAAACTCTGCCTCCTGTAGTGAAAGATCTTCAAAGTGTTGCCAACTGCAAGCCCTAACCTCACCCCGACAGAGTTAGCCTTAAACAGGAATGTGGGCCTTGGTAAGTCTCTTGTAATCTTCCACATCCCAAACTGAAAGTGCAAGACCACTGGTATAAATGGATGGAGCTGCCAAAATAAATGCACTGCTGGAAGAGAGCTAGAGAGATGGTAGGCGTTAGTGCTTTGGGCATCTTTAGATGTAATGCATTAGGTAATTGGGAAGTGAACTACACCTACTTAAAGAAAACAAGTACCTTCATCTAATCTTAATTGGGTATATTACTTCCCCTCCCACCTACTCCTTGACTATGAGATGAGTTGCCTGTGAGGATGCTAGTGTGGAAAGTATCATAAGTATCATTAGGAACTCTGACCTATCCAATCTTCCTTGCTTTGGAGTAATTAATTTCCCTGTGTTTTGAGGTAACAATGAAGTAGAAGAGAAGACAGGCAGTGGGAGACCTGAGGCTTGATAAAAGAGCAGTGTAGATGTATTCAGTGCTGTCTTTAGGCATTTGAGCTTGAAGTCTTTTTCAAGCTATTGTGTACTCTTTCTTCCTATTGTAGCTGGAAGGCTGCAACGCTTGGAAATGAATGCAATGCCTCTTCCATAAAGCCTCAGAAACACCGAGATGATTAAGAAAACAAATATTAGAAGACCTACCACAACCTACTCTTGCTTTCCCTTGGGACAAATTCACCTTTACATAAACTCCTTGTAAAGGGAATTCTTTTTTCTGAGATGACAACCATGGTGACAAAGGTGCTTGCAAGTTTACAACCTTAATTTTGAAATAGCAAGCTTATATACGCATATACACACACACACAGAGGGCATTCAGAATGGTACTTTGTCTGGGATTTGGGAGACTTCTTGTAAAACATGAATGTCTACCCCCCCCCAAAAAAAAAAACAGGAAGCGAGGAAAAACCTGTCAGTTAAATGGTATCTGATTAGAGGAAATAACATTATTAACGGTTCAGGTATATCCAAAGCACTTCAAAAATCTTGTTTTTTCCTCTTTGCTGAGCAGAAGCCTTTTTCCTCTCTAGGAGAGCCTGGAGCACTCTCCCTGTGTAGCTTAGGCTTTCCCTTTGTCATGTGTATGTAACCATCCAGGTGCTTTTGTAGGCATAACTGATCTTGCAACTTGAGCTTCTGTTTCCTGCAGGAAAAGCCTCTTGAAGATGATATTCAGTTCAGTTCTGCAGCATCCAGTTCCTGTTGCACATAGCAAGGAGTTTCTCATGTCTTATGGCAACTGGTCATCTAAATACTTGTCTTTAATGAGGTGCTTGGTGAAAGGTAATTTTGAGTGAGGATTAAACTCTGGTGTCAGAACAGGAATTTAAGCGTCTGGCATTTCCAGTGATACTAAGCCTGATGTAATTCTTCAGTTAAGGTGCTCTATACCAAAATGGCCCTAATCTGGTTTAGCTTTCTTGCTTGTGTCCCCATGTAGAAAACTCTTGGTTAACTTCTCTTTTATCTCTAGTCATCCTAATCTGACTGTTAGGGGTTTTACCAGCTGGAATATACTTGCCATGGAGTCATGGTGCTAAATGCTGATTTACTCTGCAGTCTCGGATACTGAGGTTTTTATAGAGACACTGTATTATATGTTAGAGGCTTAACTGATGGCTGAGTTTTGAATCAAAAAGATATTTGCATATAACTTTTCTTGCTGTGAGGAGGTTCTTGCCAGATGTTATGAATAGCTTGAAATAACATACATGCTTTAGGTAGTATTCCAGAACATCTACTAACTGGTAAGCTACACGTTAGTAATCTACCCTTCTGTGGCTTTTATGCAAGTTACATCCTCCCGTCTTTCAGCCCTTTATCCCATTGTGTGTCAGCATGTGAGGGATGGAGATGGGGAGCTAATGATACTTTATAGTTGAATGTCTAGTCTTCAGTGACTTTTGGCACTACCTATCTTTTAAGACACAATTGGAAAAAAAACAAAACAAAACAAAACAAAAAAACCAACAACCAAAAAACCAACAGATACACTAATTACTGTTGTTGCTTGGGCCCTTGATGAAGCAGCAAACTGTTGCTAGGCTTATCCCTTCCTGGCTAGAATGAACACTTGTGAGTGGCCAGACAGAACAGTGGAATCGGTGCGATGGCTGTTGAAAAGCACCATGCTAGGACACGGTGCCTACAGGGCAATAAACAAATAGTGTATAGCCATGATACCACCCTGCTGCTTTTTCCTTTTGATTCTCACTTTCTATGTTTTGTGGGTTAAAGATATGTTAATAATGACTTCTACTTAATTTCTTCACAAGAAAATTATACTGGGCTGGTGTCTAAGTCCTTTGAAGTGGTTTATTCCATCTAAATTACTATAGGAGCTAGTGATATATGCATCTCCTCGGGGAGGAGGATAGGAGCCAAAGCCAATTTCATCTCATAGTAATAGTTATTTGGAAAATCCTGTAGGGCTATTTACATAGGAATACTTTGGCTAGTGGAAAACACTTATGTTAGTAACTACACACAGCAAAATGTACAATTATTGAAATGTGCATATTGACAATAACTAACTCTCAAACCTCTTAATCTGTTTACTTCACCGTAACAGCAGGAACAGAAATCTCTCAATTGTTTGAGCTGTACTAGTGTGCTTTAGTTTTAATAGTAATCTTCATTGTTTCTCTATAGCTGTGTCAAATAATAACTACAGCATTGAAGTAAATCTTGGTCTCTTCAGTCTCTGTACTGTGACAAGAGTTGTCTTTGCTATATTGAAAATGGAGATTTGTCATCTTTAAGGTTTGAGACTGGTTTGTTTCGCTCTTACGTGGTCTCTTCATAAGCAAAAGCTTGCCAAGGAATAGCTTTTTCAGCAGGTGAATAAGCAGGATGAAGTTAAGAAACTTGCCA
Organism: Antrostomus carolinensis; assembly: GCF_000700745.2. NCBI lineage: Eukaryota > Metazoa > Chordata > Aves > Caprimulgiformes > Caprimulgidae > Antrostomus > Antrostomus carolinensis. The sequence goes on from NW_010330784.1 coordinate 33,180, forward strand.
GCCAGTTGCTATGATGAGTTCCTCTGAGGAACTGTCCATCCCTTAAGTGTTGCTTTTCTGGAGAAGAGTTGCAGTTTTGGGAAGAGGCTGCTGTGGGTGACACATCCTGTTCTCCCAGTACCAATCATTGGTGTCCTTATACCTCAGTGATAATTTTCCCACTCATTTTCTCTGTCCTGTGTTGCTATTACCTTTCTGTTGGATGTGATAATAGTGATGTCTTTCTTCTTCCCTCTTTCCAGGTCATTGTTCCTTCTCTGATGTGAGGCCTTCTAGTTTCTGTTGGCACTGTAACCTAGCCTAATCTCATTGAAAAACCTTAACATTGCTCTGCTTCCACCTTTCTAAACAGGATGGAAACGTCTGTACAACCTGATGACTGCCAGGTCACTTGATAGTGTGCTGTTTGTCAGATAATAAGCCCTTGTGTATGGTCGGCTTGTTTAGACAAACAGAGCTCCTGTCAACACTGAAAACTGAAGAAGTTTCTGGTTTCCTGCTGGTCCTGAATTTAAATAAAAGATTCTGCTGAGGAAGGGTTTTAAGGAGAGAAACAAGGTCAATATTTTTGGTAGAACTCTATAAAAGTCATCATGAATTTCAGCATCTTAAAAGTTGGAGTCAATTATGCAGCACTACTCTGATTTGAAGTGATGAAGGATTCTTGAGTGTCACCTGTCTGAGGTGAGAGTTGGCACTTTAATGCCACTCTAGTGTCAACTGTAAATATGTCTGATCTTTAAAGGAGGACTCGTGAATTGAGACTTTGAACTCCCCTGGAACTGCATCTTCCTGGCTGCCTTGGAAGCCTTGGTGTAATAAATCAGGTCAGGATATTTCTAGCAACATATAGAAATAGCTGTCTGATTACATCTCTTTATTTTTTCCTTGGCAGATCTGAACCTTGAGGGGTGTGTTAAGGCACACTAGGTCAGAAGAATGTTAGCAGTGGCAGGCAGACTCACCTGGGTTCCTAACCAGGAGGTTGCAGGGCAGCCTTCCACATGCCCTGCTTGCTTTGTTGAAGCAACATTGCTTGGGCTCAGCATCACGGCATGAGAGCAAGTTTGGCCGATTGGTGTTGAAGAAACCTGTGGGATTGGGAGTAGCCTTGACCCTCTCTCTACCCTTTTTCTCAGATGTAACTCTATAGTCTCATGAGATTTTGATTAATGTTGCTGCTTGCAAAGTGCCTCAGTCCACAGATACTAGTTTTTAACCTTTGGATATTATACCTCTTGTGCTAGACTGTAAATTCATGTTCAAACTGCAACCACTGTTTCCATCCTTCTGTTTCCCTGTATGATTACTCCCTTGATTAGAGAGCAAGGATGTGTTGCTTTTTTGGAGAAAGTGTTTATCTTTGCAAGACATAATGCTTCTATTTCCTTCCTCTCTGTGTAATTGTTGATGTGTTTTGTGTTCATAAGAGGTGGCAGCTTTTTCAAATGCTGCTCTCTGTTGCTTTTGTTATTTATTTTTCCCTCCATATGGTTGTATTCCCCAGTTCAGACTTAAATAATTTCAAAGCTTGGAACATTGAGGTAAGTGATGAGAACTTGGACAGGATTTCCCAAAAAGTAGAGAATGTACTTATTCCTGTTTTGTGAGCAGAAGTGAGTAACTTTATTCTCTTCGCCTGAAGAGAGAAAGGAATTTTGTTCAGCTAATAACACACATTTTCCCAAATTGTGTGTATATAATCCATACCTAGAGAAGTGTTTAGTTTTTTTAATCTAACAGGAGTTCTGAAGTCATTTTGGCATTCCATGCACAGATTAAAAGGGTGGGAAAGGCTTTTTGCATTCCTTGAGCTTTGCCCAGTCCTTCTGCTATTAAGTTTTTTTTGCTCAGATGACTTATGATGAACTGTACCTCGGAGATGATAGCTGATTCTTTAGTTTCTAGACTTGGCTTCTGGCTGACACAGGAGACCACCTATCCTTTGGAAGCTTGTCTTCTCCCTGCAGAGAAACGGTAGGGATGAGAAGCAATATTGCCAAGGGCTTGTTTATTACTGGGTTATCAGTGGAACATCAGAGGTTCTGCAGAGGAATTAAATCCATAAGCCTCTACGCTTTTTAAAAATGAGCGTACAGAACTTACTAGAATAGCAATGGGAAACTTTCTTCACCTGTGCATCCTTTGGTGCACATCTAGAGAACACTTCTGTTTCATCTCTTAAACTGCTTTCTTGATGCTCTACTGATTTTTGTGAATACTGCACTTTCTTGTGGCTTTTAAATTCTTACAAAATACTGCATTTTTAGTCAAGCTTCACTATTTCTTAAATCTTGGCCTAAAATCATCTAGCAAAAGATCTGGGCAGAAGAGTTGAGTGAAAGGAATTTTGGTTGTTCAGATAATGTATCTATAAAAAGATCTGCCTTTTGATGAATAATGCACTGTGTTGGCAGGAGTCTGGAGGCTTATTGTGGCTCTGGGAGTGACAAGGATTGTGTAAGTAGTAGTAGATAGTATTGCCTGGGCACTGCTTCACACCTGTTGCTGCATCAGCAGATGTGAACAAAAATGAAGATACGGTGGCATTGCTGGATGTGCAGTGGCTAATTTGGTGCAATGCTTTCTAAAAAAAAGCATGTAACATTCTAATCCTGTGGAAAATGTCTGCAGCTGTTTAAAACATAAAAGTTTCTATCAAAAAATGAGGTAAAATACTGTAGAAACGAAAATGTTGCATCAGCAGATTGTTTACAAATTCACTCCCTATTTGTATAAAAAATGGTGGTACATGTTTGCAACATAATAATGAGGCTTTGATTACATTGATTAACTGATAATAAATTGTACTCTGAAAGCCATGACTCGTGATGTAGGAACAAACAATAATATACTGTGAGTTAATATTCTACTAAAAGTCTGTTATGACATTTAGCTAGGTAGCAAATTGAAACCTTAATGTATTTAGTTCCTTTGCAGGGCTCTGCACACTATGAGAAAATGGACAGTCTGCCTTCAGTGTATCAGTTATTTTGTCTCCTGCTTTAAGAGTTTGTTGTTAAGAAATCAGTTGGCATACTGGAGTGGAAAAGGTATAAATACGTTTCAGCTTCAGATAGTGCATCCAAGACTTCAAATCCAGGTTAGCAGCTATTAGCATTGCCTTCAAGCTACAGTTTTGGTTGCCTTTGGCTCCTGAACTGTGATGTGCCACGTGAGAAATGCAGGAGAGTGTAGTAGTTGGTATAATGTCCAGTTGCGATACCAGTTGGGTTTTCTGTAATGCATCTTGCTATTTCATCATCTCCACTGCTTTCAAACAAGCATACACTGGAAAAATACTCCTGGGGACAAATCTATGTGATCTGTTATTACCAAGAGACAAGATGAACCTTTTTCTGTGTATTGGAGGGAAAAAAAAAATCTAATTAGCTGAGATCTTGGATAACAAATTGTTTTGGAATAAATTTGTTGCACATGAAAATGCAGGTCAGCTGAGGGCCAAAGGCTGCCCAAAATGGAGATCTAAAACTGCTGGAAACTGAGAGGGAAAAGGGAGATGAGTTGTTTTTCATGGTGTCATCCTAAAAAGGTAGGATTTTAGCGGATGTGATTTTTGATGTGGCCTTATTTAACGTTTTGGACTATATGCTGCTACCCAGAACAGCTGAGGCTATAAAGAATTGTTTAAAAGAAAATGTGAGGACTTGGGGATTCTACCATGAAATTAAAAGGAAACAAGTAAACTGAGAATCATAGAATCATAGAATGGTTAGGATGGGAAGGGACCTTAAAGATCATCCAGTTCCAACCCCCCTGCCATCAGCAGGGACATCTTCCACTAGATCAGGTTGCTCAAAGCCTCATCCAGCCTGGCCTTGAACGCTTCCAGGGAGGGGGCATCCACAACTTCCTTGGGCAACCTGTTCCAGTGTCTGACCACCCTCACAGTGAAGAACTTCTTCCTAATATCTAATCTAAACCTCCCCTCTTTCAGTTTAAACCCATTTCCCCTTGTTTTGTCATTAATTGCCCTTATGAAAAGTCCCTCCCCAGCTTTCTTGTAGGCCCCCTTCAGGTATTGGAAGGCCGCTATAAGATCTCCCTGGAGCTTTCTCTTCTCCAGGCTGAACAGCCCCAACTCTCTCAGCCTGTCCTCATAGGAGAGGTGCTCCAGCCCTTGGATCATCCTGGTGGCCCTTCTCTGGACTTGTTCTAACTGGTCCATGTCTTTCTTATGTTGGGGGCTCCAGAACTTGACGCAGTATTCCAGGTGGGGAATTACTTATAAAAAAAGCTTGAGTCTTGTTAAAAAAAATAATCACTGAATTATTAAATTTTAATGGTATTAGATGGTGGTTAACCAGACAGAAAACAGCTTTCTTGCTTGTGGTGTCAGTGACCTGACAAACTGCAGTCGTGTTTTCCTCTTCTGCAACTATTGCACACAGAGTTGTGTTTTAGCTGTGTGCCATAAATGCTGCTAAGACAGGCTTTGTGTGTTGTATTCTTGGTTCTGTGTGGCTTGAAGGTACCTAGCAAGAAGTCTCTGGTCACTGAAATTGTGCTGCTGGAAGTCTGCCTGCTCTCTGTTTTGGTTGTTTCTCCTAGATGACAGAGTAGGAAAATGCTGAGTGTTTAATGTGCAGTTAATAAAGAAGAGGTTGACAATAAAAACAGATGCCTTGCTGGACCGATCTAGCAGTTTGCTTGTCTTGCCCATCAACACAGCAGTGGCAAGATGCCTTTCGAGCCGTTTCAGCAGAGGGGTGCGTATGTACCCTTTTATGTGCTCTGTGAAGAGGGGAGCAATGCAAACACTGCTGCACTTGTGCTTCAGGCACGCTGTTGAATTGGTGTAAGGGGCTCTGTGGAAATGTGGAGGGTTCAGCTTGCACACCTGGCAGCGTGCAAGACTAATGTGGCTTACAACAGAGGTCAAGCTATTGATTTCATATGGTAGAGCGGTTAAATACTTATGCTGACTAATATTTAGCTCATGAAAACATCCTGCAGTAATCCTCTGTCTCCCCTGAGGGTGTGGAGTAAAAAGGATAGAAGAGCAGCAGCTGTGACTTCATGTGTAGCTGGCTCATGAATGCTTCAGAGGCATATTGTCCCCTTTCCCCTGAAAAAATCTTTCACTTTCTCTTCCTTCAACCCAAATTTATAAGTATCTGCAGCTTTATTAGTAGGCAAAGATTTCTTTTAGGCATAGGCACATAAAACTGGACATAGTAACAACCAAGATGCAGTCAGTTCTGCTAAGAGTGGAATTGATGTGCGCTGCTTTCCAAAATGTATGCTATCATTTTTTTTCCCATAATGACTTGCATAGTAAGTTCTCTTTGCATGTCATTAATTATAAATACTGATAGTAATGATGGTAAGGTAAAGTTAAGATTTACTGGGACTTGGTCCTGCAAAGCAGGTATGGCTGTTTGTTGGAAGAGCTGTTTCTTCTATAGTGTATCTGTAGTAGGTGGGTTGCTTACCTAAGTGACCTGGGTTTGAATCTCTCTTCACAGAACTGCGTAGGCATTTTGCATTATTTATTGACAAAAATGCGTAATCAGGCCTGTTTTTCTATTTCTGTCTTAAAGCAACAACACTGCCACAGTAAGGGTAACCTTTCAGAGCTCCAAATGCAAAATGAAATGCTAGTACTGTTTCCAAATCTGTTTATTCTAAGTTTTGTTATGTGCAGTTTATTTCTCTAAACCCCAGGGTTCACAAAACACATATGAAAATATTTGTATCTCTTAAAACATTAGTTTCCTACTTCAGTGGCTGCACTGAAAATGATTAAAGCATGACACAACTTTCCTCCTTAAAGACGTACCAAGTGAAGACAGCAATAATGCTGCTTGTCATCCGATTTATAGTTTCCTTAATTTACGAGGTTGACAGGAACAGCTTACCTGAAGTGAGCTCCATCGAGTGTATTTAGAATAAATATCCATGGTACATATTTTAGAAGCTATATTGGAATTGACTATAGCTTTAAACTGTAGGCTTTTCAGGAGAGAGCTTTTTATCCTGTACAGCCCAGAACACAGTAGATCTGATAACATGTCCTGGTTGCTATGAGAGGAGATGTAAAGACTTGCTTCTTTATAAGCTGCTTAAATAAAAGACAAAGCTGATGGGCTAATTGCCTTCTTTATGTTTTGCCATATGTTGCTACTCTGGAGTGTTATCATAATGGCACTTACATAGAACTTAAAAATTATCTTTAAAAGGCTGTCTCTGGAGAAGTATCTTCATGCTCGGAAAGAGGTGGCTAGCTGAGACAAATAGCTTCATATGAACCATTGCAGAAGGAGAAGGTGGCTGTAATAAGAGAGATAATAAAGTATTTTAAAAGAAAAATCATTATTTGACTGGGCAGGCAGCTGCCCAGCATAGAAATTTGGCTTCTGGTATCTGACCCTGTATGAGTTTGTCTTGGACCATGGCTGGCTTTTCCGTGCTAGTGGGTGAGTCATTCTGGAAATTGGGAATGCCTTCTGATGGGAACCTTTTTAGTAGTACTAGATGGTTTTCATCTTGGCTTTCAATATTCAGCTGAGCCACGAGGGAGCTGAAGAATATCACGTGGAAAGGACTTGGATGGCTTTCTAAACTCTAACAAAAATAAAACTAAAATTGCAGTTTTGCTGGCACTGTTTTGTAATATGAAACCATTGGAGTGATCAAACAATCTAAGAAAGCACGTTGGAGAAGGAGCTTTTGCTCACATAGTCACAGATCTTGCCTAAGAGCAAACTGTGGTATGTAATGTGTTTTCCAGTTTATTGCCTGTAATGTATACATATGCAGGTTGCTGTATGTGTGAAGGCATGGATCCTCATATTCCATGGCTGGTGTGAAGAAGGGGAGAATACAGCAAAAGAAGGGAATGACCTTTGCTTGGCCTAATGAACATAATGGGACCTGTGTGAATAGCCTGCGGCTGCTGTCCTGGCTACCATAGCTATTATAAAAACAAATTCCCAAAAGATTATTTTTAACCTGCTTGTGTCGTCTTAGATTGAGACTGAAGGCACAAAACACTTGGGAGCTGTTGAAAATGCGATTAAGCACTCTTCAAATTCATCAGCTCAAAAACTGGCATCACTGTGTTGTTTTTTCTGACATCAAGGAAGTCCTTCAGCTCTTGAATTGGGAAAGAATGAGGCTGGTCACCCTGGATAGCCATGCAAACAGAGAACAAAACTCTTCAGAGGAGAGTGTGACTTCAACTCTGTTTGCTTAACAAAAACTTCCTGGCCTAAGATTTTGCGTCCCAAGTGTTTATGATAACAACTTACTGCCATAAATGAATTTTCACTGTCTTTTCAGACATTTTTATTTACATAACTATTGTAAATAAGATAGTGGCTAGATGCGTGCTGGCAGGTTTAACTGCACAAATATATACTACCTTCCCCCCAAAATAATATCCAAGTAAGATGAGCAATCTAAAATCCCTTTGCTTTAGGGCATGTCATGCAATGTGTGGGCGTTCTTATTTTCCCTGTGTTTTAATAAGCATTGAGAAGACTCAGTGTTTCCGGAGCATCTCCACCAAAGTCAAGACCATCTCCTCAAACTTTTCCGAGGTCACTTGGCACTGAACAGTTTTCCTCTTGGTTGGACAGCGTCCTAAAAAGGGATAGCTTTCTCTTACAAGGGAGGAAAGAAATGGTAGCCGCAGGGCACTGGTCCTCTGCTGAGCTGCTTATGTCCCAGGGTATAACTGCCAAATCTGTGGGAATTGTGGTAATGAGGAACAAGTAGATGGCATAAGAGTAATTGGCTTACTTGAATATTTTCTTTGTGCTAGTACAAGAACTGAAAACTGTTGTGTTTTGGGTTTTTTTTTAACCATTTGATCTGAAAGCTAATGTTCCTGTATGAGCTGGAAAAAATTGCCTTAAAATCTAGTTGTTTGTAGAAGAACTGAAGATGTTCAATACACTGTAGCCAACATAATGGGATCATTTCATATGTTATGAAGTTGACCTAAACAAATGCATGAAAAAAGAATTTTATTTTCTGGAAGTCATCCTTTGGGTGTCACAAAATGGGAGAATTAAGTTGAGATTGTTTTAATGTAAACATACTATGTTAGTCAAGTATGCTACTAAAAAATTGTTTACAAACCCATACCAGAATTATTCAGGGTGTGTTCTTGTGTTTCCCATTCTACATAGCTTGTTTTATAAATATCTCAAAAGCCATTGTTTTGGCACTGCTATGTGTTGTGTGTGCCTGTCTCAAAGTTCGTGGGGTTGATCTGAAGAGTAATAGGTCCCAGGGTGCTCCGAGAGGTTGCCAGTGCAGCAGTGGGAAGTGTGTTGGCATGTTCTGCAGTGTCGCTAACGCAGCTTGTGCAGAGCAGGTGCTTAACACGCTTTCAGAGCAGATCTAATGGAAACCACTTCTGGTGCATGTGTAAGTGGTTGAAAGCATGTGAAGTGGATCAGGCATCCCTTCCTAGAAAGGTAAAGGTGGAATGGTATGGACAACTGGGGATGTATGCAAACAGAAAGCTGCTGAACACCAATTCTTTTATTTTTTTTTTTTTTTTTCTTCCCTGGAGCTGATCCTTCAAATTTGGCTGAGATGAGAGTACAGCTATAAAGCAGTCTTTTTCTTTTTTTTTTTTTCCTTCTCTTGAGTATATTATTGGCTCTTTACTGCGTATCGTCAGGCCATCTTTTAACTGAAAGCAAAATCTCATGTGGGGATGGTTACGTTCTTAACGCAAGTCACTAATATTAACATTAGCCCTTTCTGTAGAGGGCTAGAAATGTCTGTAAGGCGATTTGTAAGGCACTGAAAATGGTTTCATTTCTAATGCCGAAGACGGCTAACAGCAGCTGGCATTAATTTGTGTGAACTGCCTCTGGTTTGACTTGAGTGCTTGTTGGGAAGTCAAATTGAAGAGCTTCCTGTGAAAGACACTTAAATATAGACAGGCTTTCTGCAATGATGGATGTAAAAACTGTTGTTCCATCAAGCTTTCTAGCAGTGTTGCCTAGGTTGACTTAGCTTATGATTTGGTTAATAAGAAGGTTTAATTGCCTGGACTACTTACCCATGTGGAGATCTATTTGGACAGATTTCTGGTGTAAATATTTCCAAAGAAATTAATGCTTTTGTTCTTCCCTTTTAGCTGTATTGCAGAATGCTATGTTTTTTCACAGCTATTGATTGAAATATTTTTGTATCTTTGCTATTCCATTTAAAGCCATAGTAAAAAGATGCTAGAAATAACGCTTAAAAAAGCAGCTGGTTCCTTGTTTTTTCAAAGTGCCTACCCAAGAAAATTTCACATCAGAGCTATAGCTGATTTGGGTTTCGTTGAAAGAATAGTGGCAGCTCCAGGCAACAGTTAGTCACTATCTGAGGAGTTGTGAAAAGCAACAGTTTATAATGCTTAGAGATATCTCATAGTCATGTTGTTCCTATTATGCTGATTACATGACCTTTGACCAAATGGCTCTTTTGGGATTACTTTTAAGACATAAAAATTGTTGCTTTTTTTTTTTTTTTTTTTTTCCCCGCAACTGACTTCTGAATTTTGTTGGTAACTTGTGGTTGAGGTGGCTGAGGTCACACAGGAAGGTGACAGAACTGCTGCTGTGTGTGTGGAGTTCTGATCTCTCCATTTCCCTCTGTAGTCTCTAATTTTGCCCTAGGAGGCTGCTGACTTGTAATGAGAGTATCTGTTGGGAAATCACAATCTCCTCAAGAGCAGAAGAGGTATATAAACACTGCAGAATGACCAGGTAGCATTTAAATATATTAACTCAGATAAACGAAGCACTGAAGATGGCTCTGTTGAGTATTCTGGAAATAAATACTTGCATTCCCCCTGCCCCTTCCCATGGTGTTCACATTGCATTTTAGATGCTTTCCTGGAGAAGATAAAACAACCTTTAATCAGTGAAATGACTCAAGAAACTTTTATTACTCTAGTACCTGAAATCTCAGCTGGTTTTGCTGGAGTGTAGCCCTGTCTGGCACTCATGGTAGTAGGGCTTTCCCTGTTTAGCAGTAGAGACATACAATGTCTAGGGTCTCAAAACATCATGAAAACAAATAGGTGAGAATTCATTGGGACTTCCTCTTCACTGCCTTCATTGTCAAAACAGGTGCCTATTGCCATGGAAAACATCACTTTAAGCGGAAAACATGTCTTCCTCCTCATTTTATTATAGAAAAATGTAGCTTTAATGTTAGAAGCGATGCTTGCATGCATCTTCTGTGTGACATTAAGGAACTGTGGTTAGTTAAGCTTCACAACAGGAAGTGAGATAAATTCAGACTGCTGCTTGTCTGAAATACAGATGCCCTGATGGGATAATAAAACAGTGCAAACTTCTGGTACAGCAAAGCTAGGAATGTGTGTGATATAAACATAGTCACAGGAGATGAGAACAAAGAGGAGATGTCTTGCCTGCTCATCAGAGTTTGGAGTTGAGCAAGAAAAACCTGAAGCACTTGCAAAAACCTGAAAGCTCTCTAATTAATATGTTGGTTGGGTTTTTTTAGCCCTTTGGTGTGTTTGAAATCTTTCTCCAGTGGCACTATCAGCTCAGCTCTATTCTGTAAGGGGAGATTGCTGGTGAAGTACACTGATCTTGTCTCAATTTGCCATGGGAGAAGGAGCAGCATAGCCTTGAGGTGTGTTACCTAGTGTGTGAGAGTCCCTGCTCAGGCAAGGTAGGTGTCATGGTGTCTCTGTCTTTTTCTCCATTGTACTACTGTCTGCATGTCTTTCCTGAAAATCTGTAACTTTAGGATAAAAAGTGGTTCAAACCAGTGGCATGTAATTGTCAACTTCAGAGACAAGCGAGAGTGGTGTAGACCTGGAGTAATGAATGTGGTTTTCCTCTCCATGAGATTGCATGGAAAATCCAGTGTTTTCTGCCTGATGGACTGTGGAAACACCTCTGGGGGTGGAAGAGAAGTGTTTTAGCTTCGAGTCTGTTAAGTTAATAAACAGTATTGCGCTGCAGGTTCTACGGCTGTGTGTTTGCAAAGCCAAAGGATGGTGGTGTTTGAAGTTGTTCAGTATTGGCATAGGTTTTCTAAATGCAGATGAAAATTAGTAATTGAGGAGCCAAGTGATTCTTTAAATGAATTTCTGCTTCATAAATGATCTTGAAGAAATGAGGAAGAAAATATTTTATTAGATGTCATGAGAGATTGCAGCTTGTATTTCTCACTTTCACATATCTGCAAACTGAAATGTCTTGTCCTGAGGCTCAGGAGTCTCTGATTTCTTGGCTTTAACAAGGAAGAGAGGGGTTGTGTTTTCATTCATAGGCCATGTAGGACTGAATATTTTGAAAGCAGCTTCAGTAAAACTTTTGAATTGCTGGTTGCTATGAGCTTGTGAATATGAGTTTATTTTTGTCTGCACTTACAAGCCCTGCCACCTCCATGAACTAAAAATGTGGCTTGCTGCTATCAAAATGGGAATAAAATTATGAACACAAGGCTAGCAGCAGATCTTATCTTCACTTTCTACGTGCTTTAAAGCTCAGTGGGGGCACTCATGAACATGGTAGGGTGAAAACAGCTTGTAAGCAAGGCTACAGACTTAGGGAGATGTATAGTGTCACTTAGAGATGTTTGCATGTCATGCAACCTTCAGACTAAAATATGTGAGTTTTTCCCTGTGCTTGCATGATATTAATATCACTGACATAAATGTTTTGTTACACACGTGTTCCCCCAGCTATGTAACAGGCTGCAAGCTGCTGTCTTTAGGGAAATCACATAGTAGAGCCTGGGAGAAAGAGTGAGGGCAAGAGTTTTTTTACTTTTCCTCTAATTTATAAAATTACTTGATATAGACAGAAATTATCTCATCATGAAGCAGATGCATTTTTCTTAGTAATTGATACTGTGAATCCGAGTTTTTCACTCTTTACAGTAGTACTACAGCTGTCTAGAGAGACACGTTATTTGTTGTGAATAATGATTAGAAGTATTTTACTTTTTCCCTACCTCCCAAGTTATTTTTTTGTATGTGTAGTATCCCAACTGTGGCTGACATTTACCCATTTATCAGTGCAATGCTGCCGTTCTCCCTGCGCGTTCATAAAACTAAGTACATAACAGGATATTGGATAAATGCACCAAGCAGCATACGCTTGTATCTACTAAACAACCAAGTTGAAGTTGCAAAATGTAGTTTTGTGGTTTGTCTGCAGCTTTTCCTTTTGTGTTCTGCTGTTCTCCTTGTCTCCGAGGTGCAGAGCATCCCTGTAGAGAGACGCTGCTTAGTGCTTGACAGGTAGAATCTTTGTGTATCACAACACACTGTTTTATTGCCTGTGTTTTTCTCATTTTCCATAGGCAGAGGAGTTAACGCTAATAAATTGTTTAATTCTTAATATTGGTGGTTGTTGTTCAAGAAATGTTACTGTAGTTAAATGAATTGTGAACTTTGGGAGAGACTGAGTACTAGACAGAGAAGGTTCCTACAGGTTTATGCACTTAACTCTTGGGGTGTTAATGGTCTCATAGACTGTGTTTGCTGTACACACAAACTCTGCCTGGGTCTTCAAGTTTGTCCATTCTTGAGCCTTTTCTGTCTTAAATGCAGCAATTGATAAAAGTAGAGGTTTGTGTTCCTTGAAGATGGAGCGACTTTCCTGACTGCATTGCTTGATTTGGTGGTGTTCAGGGGCTGCAAGGCTGCACACCTCCTGGGTTTGTTGTAGATGTAAACCGCTGAAGGCTGCTTTTCCAGGTAAGTTTACTGAAATAACACACAGTCCAAATGGCTGGTGTTGTATCTTAAAGATCTGATTTCACCCCTGCCCTTCCTGTAGTGCTCTGCTGTGGCTGGAATATGGATGAGAAGTTGTGTTCTCAGTTTCCTTCCCTTTAATTGCTTAGGTTCCCCATCACAGCTCCCTTCCTGTGCAGAGTTTACGGAGAGAGGTGCTGAGCTGCGTGGTTTGAGTGTCAACACTCTGAGTATGTCTGCAACAGCGCTACAAAATTCAGTGGGCAAGTTCAGGTACTAGGTGTGATGTAGGTGCTAGCTTGGGCAGGATGTGAAGTTCTCTGAGCTTGAGAACCAAACTCCTAATATTAAGAATATTCATCTGCTTCAAAAGATTAATAAAAGCAAGTGGTGTGCAGGAGTGGGAAATCTTGACTTCTCCAGTTACATTTGCTGAAAATCTGAAGTTATTCCCTGAACATAAGCCCTTTCCCACAGTGTACATTTAGCGTCTTCACTTAATTGAAACAGATACCTATCTCAAATAAAATTAAAAAGAATAATACAGAATGAATTAATTGCAGAGTATGATATGTTACTACACAGGATCCCAACCACTGATGCCGTCCTGTGGACTTGTGTTACTGTGTTCTGCCTGGAGCTGAGCCCATTCTCCAGGACATGCCTCCTTCCCTGGGCAGGGGATTCTGGTGTAGGTATCGGGCGCTTTTATGGCTGGTGAAACAACTGTAGGAAAAGCAATGCTTGTTCAGTTCCCATGTTAAAAAAAATGGGCTTCTGAGGGGAGTATGAAAGTTCAAGGGAAAGTAAAATCTCCAGGAACTTTCTGTTTAGTGTAAAGATTGTGGTGTGTAAGTTTGGGGGTTTTTTGTTTGGTTGGTTGTTGGGGTTTTTTTTGTTTTTGTTTTTTTTTTTTTAATCCCTGTTGGTGTCTCTGAATTAAAGCACTCTGACCATCAATCCCAATTTCCGAATGAAGTTAAAAACACCCTCATTTCTCAAGCTTGATTATTTTCATTTTTTTTTTTTTAAGGAAGAGGCATCTGTTGGAACAGAGAAAAACCCCTGTGTTGGTCCTTTTATGTAGTCTCCATAATTAGTTCTGCCGCTTAGCGTTATATGTGGATAGATGTTACATTGCTAGGTGCTATTAGTTTGTAGTTTCAGCATATTACAAATATTGAATTCTGCAGCAATAGCTACAGTTAGAAGCATTTAGCTGCAGTAGAAGAGCAGAATGAGTTCTGCAGGAAAAACTCAGTCTTGATGCAGCTCTGGATCATGCTTGCACTTAGGTAAATGCATATCCTTCACAGAGAAAAATTATTCTTTGTTTAGCAAGGTGGTTGAATGCAAAGGATCTGGAAGGGTTAATTTTGGGGCTAATTTTGCAAAGCCCATCTGTGCTGTATAAACATGCAAGCTACTTCTGTGTGAAGAATTTCAGCATCGTTTTGGGTGGGTAATTTGCAGTCTCAAATCACTCGACTGCTTTTTTAACAGTATTTCTTCTATATGTTAATTTTCTGATATTCTTGTGGATTTTCTTGCTTTTGCTCTTAAAGCAATGTAGTTACTTCTGGGAGCAAATATCCAAACAGAAAATCTATGAGGTAGGAGTGTAAAAACATATTAATATATCTGTTGGTACTGCATGCTGTAGTACGCTAAGAACTGGGGGAGTCGATGACAAAAATATTCTGATCCGTTCTCGTGCATCCCTCCCTCCCTGCAGTTGCTTATGGCCATAAATGCAATGCAGAGATAAGGCTCTGATTTCAAAGCACCAGGGGAACCCCGAACACGAAGGCAGAGAGCAGCGCGTTTGAAATGAGACTGCGGAACTGCCTCTCTGATGCTTAACGTGGGAGTTCCCTGCAGCAAAGGTAATTCCCCAAAGCAGCAGTTGATAGCGTCGAGAGGAATGAAGGAGAAGAGATGGAGATTCAGTTTAACTTAATTTCAAAGCTTTCTTTTATTATGCCATATTGAAATCTGTTCAGCAAAAGCATCTTGTTGCCAGGGGAGCTGGGATTCCTTGTACCACATCACTCTTCCTCAACCTTCCTGCTTAGTATGCAGGGAGAGCTGCATCATCCAGCCAGCAAGGGTATCTCCCGTCTCCCACCTCTGTTTTCGTGCTCAGCCAAGCAAGCAGCAGTGGACACAGGCAGCCCTGCTGCTGATGTTCTGCTAATAACCTTCAAGCTCCTGCGGCAAGGTTGTTGGCTGTATCGGCTGAAAGCTGTCCCATGTTGGATTCTCTGGGATGCCCTTTGTCTCTGAAGAAAGCTCCCTTTTATATAATATAAAAAGAGGGGATTACCTATTCCTTTTAGAGCATGCTGTTGAAAATGTTGCTGCTGGAGTAGCAAAATTTGTACTAGGAAGCCTGTTACTAACAAGTAGTTTTCCTTTCTTGAAAGAGGGAGATACATACTTGATAAGGAGACCTGAACAGGTGGTCTCGGTGTGCTTCGTTTGATCAGCGAGTTTAGAAACAATGGGATTTGAGTGCTCTTGTCCCAGAGTATTAATTATCCTGGGGGTCTGCAGAGTGGGGAGAGAAGGAGGCATTTAATCATGAAGACTTGCTTCTCATGCAGTGCACGTTAAAAGGAAATTATTTTGTTTGTATTCATTGCACCGTTCAAGTATTCTTCATTTTGAGATGTGAACCTTGCTGTGTGACTTGGCTGGTTAAAGCAATTACGATATGTAGGGGTTTCCCGGAACAGTCATTTTGTCATCATCTCACTTTTCAAAGCGACTCAAATATTTTGACCTGTAGGCAATGCAAGAGGAAAAAAAGGCCACTGCTAATTAGATTATTGCCCATCTGCATATTAATATCACTGTCTCAGCTATTGTCCTGTATGTTACTGATGTGTAGTAGAGATTAGATAATCTTTCTATAGCCCTTTGCTTAGCTTTCAGTTCTATTCTTTGCAGACAAAATATGTTTGTATATAACTTTAGACTTCCCGAAACACAAATCTGAGTGCCAAACAGAGGTTGTAGGAATGAACTAGTATCACTTATGCAGATACTAAATTACGGCATCTGCACTGACAAATTACTCTAGAAATGCCAGAATTAGTGAGAGATGGTTTTCAAACTAACCTTACTGTGTAGAATATATTGAGATTTCAGTTCAGTTTATCTGCAATTGAATTTTCAGGTGTTCTGAATACCAGCCCAGGTCTTGATGATTCTGCTAAGCCCTACTGCATTCAGACTCAGCTCTTGATGGTTCCCATGTTACACCACCAATACCAGTGTGGTTTTGCACAGCCTTTGATGAAGGCATTGGTGTACCAAAAAAAAAAAAAGTTTTTAATGTAGGGGGAGTTCAGTATGAAAACACAGGAAGTTACTGTCAGCCTCTTAAATAAAACTAGGAAAATTGATTTAAAAAAGAAATGCTCAGCTTGTGAAGGGGAGCTTCTAGCTGTGTTTTCAGATAGACCATGTATGAAAAGCTTATGCTGGAAGTATAGACGTGTAGAGAGACTTGCAGTATGAATGTCTTGACTGCTGTATACTTGAGGTTATTAGCTTCCCTGAAATGTGCTCTGTATTTCTATATGCTATGGCCAAATGTTCTTTGGAACATGAGGTGCAGATTAACCGGTAAAATCCCTGTTAGTGAGATTTTTACTTGCATCATTTTCCAAGTTCTTTGTGCTTTTTCCTCAAATGTGAGGCTATATATGCAGGCTGCTCTGTACATGAAGTTGGAACTAGTTCCCTGAGCTGCAAGATGTCAAGCAAGGTGGCTATGGCATGGATCATCTCCTGAGCATTTTCCCAAGGCTCAGAAGCGCAAACTGTGAAGGATGATCCCATGGGGCAGGAAGAGGGTTCGTTCCCATTCACAAGGAAGAGGGGAACTCCTGCTGCTGTTGTCAGGCAAAGCTACAGACAGTGAAGGAACAGTCCTGGGCAGGAAGGAATCCTCTGGAGATCCTGGAGGTGGGCTTTCCATGTCCTAGCTGCGTGGGCTAGCTGTGCCAAGGGCAGGGACAACTATTGGTGATGAGGTATGTAGGCTCAGCATAGTGAGGATGCTCGCCCCATATGTGGAAGATTGGTCTGTGAGTTTTAAGGCCTGTGAAATTTGGTGGTGAAAGTGAAACACTAGCATGGTTGCACAGCAAGCACACAGAATGAGGTGGTGTGGTGGCTCTCAGTTATTGGCGGGAGTGAGAAATCTATCGCCAGTTTGAACTTCAGTTCTCTGCAGCTGGAAATCTAAGAAAGGTCCTGTTAAGGACTTTCATGAGCCTTATTTTCCAAAGAAGGCACTATTTTCTAAATAAATACTGCCAAAAGCATATTCCAAAAATCTATGGTGCTTACAGCTGCTGGGATGGGATAAGGCAAGCAGGAAGAGAAAAAGATTTTCTGCTGTTCTGCCCTTAGGACTGCAATTTTATTTTAACTTTACTTTCATCCATGCTGCATATGAATAGTGGTGTGCTTCAGTCCACACTGACTGATCTGATACTTCTCTTTCTGTTTCTGCAGCGGTACTCTGGCTCCAGCAGACACTGAGAATGTGTTTGGTACTGAAGCTGGGTAAATGGCTAGCAGGGACTTGGGTTGGATGATTTACTGTATGGCCTCTATCCAAGCTGTGCTTACCATTTTCCTTACCCCAAGAAACATTATTTGTTTTCAACCAGTTCTTTTTGAAAGGAGTGGGTACTCTATTTTTATAACAAAACAGATTTTTTCCTTGCTTCTCTCCTACTGAAATGTTTGAGTGGGGTTTGTGTTACATGTTCTAAGTGGTCCACTTGCCAAGAGGAAATATAAGTCATGCGTCCTACACCTCTTCTCTGATTTTGACTGGCAAATAGCTGTTAAATGTACTGAATCATGGCAAATAAAAGAAGGTCCTCTCTTGGCCTGAGGAACCCAAACCCAGGCTGTTTTATTACACCCAGCCTGGCATTGCACATGCTGCTGTTTCACGGTGTGATAATTGCTGGACTCTGTTGTTATCAAAAGGGTTAATTAACAAAAAGCTTTGCTGAACAGTTTGGATGAGTCTTGCACTGGAAGAAAGGCTGGTAGCCAGAGGTTTGTATTTATATTGGCATTAGTGTTTCATATTGAAGTTTATCAAAATTTCTTAACTTGTTTGGTTTTAATGGTGTTTCTCAGCTTGTAACCTGAAAGAGGAAATGAGGCAGAAGAAATATGCCCTTAGCTCATCCTCCAAGCAAGCCACTCGGAGGCATACTGAAAGTGCTGGTAATTTATTTTAAGCACGGTCAGAATTTGAGACCTTAAAAAGTCATTCCTCTAGAAGTCTGACTTTCAAAAGCGCAAGCCCCAGATAGTTACTTGGGGTCATCTGTCGTGCTGATATGCCCTTTTTCCCAAAGTAAAACCCTCTAGGTTGAATGGCACAAAGGGTTTGTTAGGCAGTGGGCGTGCTGGCAGGAGCAGCCCTGCTCTGGTGGAAGGACAACAACACTGCTGCAGCCTGAAGCTTAAAGCTGGGATGGCATGCAAATGGATTACTTCTCTGTAAGCCAAAAAACACTGGAGAGATGAGAAATGTGTTCCGTGGTCCTTGCTCTCCCCTCTCTGTACCAGAGAACTTTAAGAAACTGTGCTCTAGAGGTCGACGTTTGCTATGAAGCAGAACTTGTATTTGGTAAATCTTGCAGCTGTTGGTGTGAAACACAGCTGTAAATCATAGACATGGGTTGACTGTATTGGGGCACAGTAGTACGTATGCAGGCTGATGCTGTTTTGTTTGATAGATATATGGTTGTTGTACCAAAAGCTTCAGCTGTGTTCTCATTCAGGAGCAGACTTCTGTTCCAACTGTCAAAGGATGGCACTGAGTCCACAATTACTTGAGGTGTGTGTCTTACCTAGAAGACTGAGATTTTTCCAGTGACATGAAAAGGTACACTAAAATTACTTGGCTCTGTGTGTCAGTGCTGAGGTGCTGGGTATCTTTTAAACTGAATTTTCCTCTGAGGTTTATGGTAAGCTGGTATCTTGGTGCACACCTGCAGACAGAAATGAGTATGCATGAGTGATGACTTAAATTACTTGGCTGCCAGCAGCTTTAGCAGTCTTTCAAATCCTACTTTATTCTTTTCCTGAAGCACTGAGTCCCAGCATCTGGACGTGAAGACCTTCTGCCTTTTATAGCTAGTATAAAGCGCATAACTACAATGTTAGTGGAGGGCGAGATGAGCCTTGGAAGACAGTTGAAATGTGGCAGGACTGATCTCTTCAGTAGAAATTCAGTAGCTATTTCAGATAACCATACTTTGGTTCCTCTGAAAGATAAATGCTTTGCATCTCCTGCCCACTGAACAGTGAGAAATTGGACTGGAAGAAGGGGAAGGGTGTGGTGTTAATTTTGGGTAATTGTGACCCTGAACTTGGGGTTTGGGAGCAAACTCAAGGGGCCGCTTCTTTGCTTCTCTGCTGTTTCATATGAATTTAATTTTTATTAGATGATTGCAATATTGTCAAGCTGCCTTCTGCCTCAGGGAATGTTTAAGTTAAATGCTTGCAGAAAATGTGTGCGGGTCTCTGAAGAAAGATGAATTTGGCTGCAAGCTTGGGCTTATTACAAAGTGATGCTGGGGTTGATGAGAACAAATAAGCTTTTCTCTGTGTGTCTATAGAGGGCTGATGTATTGCCTGGACTCCAG
Organism: Antrostomus carolinensis; assembly: GCF_000700745.2. Classification (NCBI taxonomy): domain Eukaryota; kingdom Metazoa; phylum Chordata; class Aves; order Caprimulgiformes; family Caprimulgidae; genus Antrostomus; species Antrostomus carolinensis. The sequence goes on from NW_010330784.1 coordinate 52,590, forward strand.
AGTGTGGTTAACCCCCCTAAATTAGTAGTGGAGCTTTTATTGAAACGAATGTTTATAGTTCATTAATATAGTGGTCATCTTTAAGTGATGAGAAAACAAAGGTCTGACCCAGCCATGTAGCAACATCCTCGTGAGGGATAAAAGTTACAACTGTACTTTTATGGAAGTAAACTTAGAAAATTCATCTGAAGAACTCATGTCTTCCCTTCATGGAGAATAGAATACTTCTGAACAGTTTACTCAATATTCGAGGCTTTGATTTTTCTTAGCTTCATTTAATTAAAGCCATCAAAGATTCAGGTGCCACTTTTGGCAACGCTTACATGGTTTTTACTGGGGAACAAGGATGAATGCCAACAAAGATCTGCCAACAAGTGGTACCGTGTTTAATAAGGTTAAGCTTCTACTAATGCTAGCCTTAATTTCTACTTAAAAGGAAAATGTCAGCCCCAGACGTGAGCAGGGATGATGGAGTATTTCTCATCTTCCAGTTGCAAATGCCACAAGCAGGAAAAACAGTGGTCATGTGGCTGGGCAGCCAGTTATATTGATTCTCTTATTCAGCTGATAACTGTTCCTGCAGAAAAAAAATGGTTGAGCTCAAGTACCCGAGAGGACATCACAGCACTGTCATGGGCAGGAGTTGAGAAGACAGCCTCTTTCAGCGGCAGCACAGCCTTAATTAAGGTAACGTGACAGATCGTGCTCCGGTAGTGATGAGGCTTCATCTGTGTAGTAAATTGAGGTACATTTATAGGAACAATACTCAAGATTAATGTAATCTGTGTTTGTGTTTGTCTGTGACTGGTCAAAGGAAACTTCCTCCCTAAAGCTTCACTGAGGGTAAAATGCTCTGCAGACACTTACGACTGATGTGAGATGGATGGCGCATGCTGACAGTCTGTGGGGAATGTGTTGGCAAGCAGGCAGCGGAGGCTTGGAGAGGGATGCAGGGGATACATCAATGCCAAAGCTCAGCCTTGTTCAAAATGCAGCCCTAAGAGGGAGACGAAGTGTTGATTCCCTGGATTTCCTACTGGCTGCACTGTTGGGCATGCTTCTGAGTCAAGCTTGCTTATTGCACAAAACACCAAGGTAAGCGTCTTGGAAATTCGTGTGAAGGATGAAGAACAGTGGGTTGCAGGAAACTTTAGCAAGTGAAGATCAAAATGATGCTGTCATATCAGATATAATAATGAAGGTACCAAATGAGGAATATTTCCCAACGGCAGAGTTTGGTGTTGTTTCAAAGTCTGAGGTTAGACTCTAACATTTAAAAGGTGCATGAAACCGTGCCACGCAAGACAAGGGCTGCTGGTGTAACTGCCACCCACCAGCAGCATTCGGGAAGCTTTGCGATTTCTCTGAGCAGCGGAGCTGTTTTGGTACTACTTACTCTAGGAGTAGTATGGGCAAAAAGCAGGACCCAGGATGGAGGCATCTTGAGGACTGGGAGTCTCTTCTGATCCTTGTGCCCTTTGGCTGCTTTTTCTTTGGCAAACTGTGTTCATTTAAAAAAAAAAAAAAAAGTTGCCAACCTGCTGTCAGAGCTGGCTTGGTTCAGGAAATACTCACAAGGAATACTTCACTGCAGCAGTTCACATACAGTGCTTTGAGGCAATCTTGTGCTTTTGATTTTTCTATAGCATAGCAGTTGGATTAATTTTCCAGGATGCAAGACACCTATGTTTTTGAAAAACCAAAACAAACCCTGAGGAATTTCAGCTTGTTCATGGATGAGATCTGAACAAATTCGTCTTCAGGTGAATGCCTGACCTATCAAGCTACAGGGTTTATTCAGTCTCTGCTGTTAGAGCCACCTGTACTGTAAATAGGACACTCATTGGACTGGGCAGGAAGGTGTCTGTCCTTGTTACGGGGGTCCTTGCTATTCCGGTGTAAGGACAGGTCATGAATTTTTTGTGAGCGGTGCCTCTGTTATTTATGAAGCTAGCCCATTTAAGATTTTCTGTTTCTCTAAGGCTGTTCTATGTTGAAATAAAAAAAATGAAATCCAATTTCTAGAATCACTATTAGACAACTAAGATTTTTAAAACCCCCTAAGCTTTGCTTGTTCCAAAGCTTGTGTTTCTCAAATATCTTTATACCCACTGGCCACTGCAACTACAGTGATGCTTTTGAAGTGGCATCTCTTAACAGGATCCAAAACTATTTAAATGGATTTGTCAGTTCAGTGCCAAATTGGGAGGAAAATGGGATGTTTGAGTAACCTTAACCGTGGGTCAGCGTTGCCTGGGTGAGCTGGGCTGCTGAGCTGGCTGGCAGCACGCAAGCACAGGCTCTTGGTGCTTCCCTCGATGCTGGTAGCCAGGCAGAAGCTCTCCATGAGCATTTTGGACAAGATCTCCCCAGGGCATAGTTTAGGATGAGGGAAGCCTCTGCTTTGTAATGCACTGCTTGTCCTTGACAAAATAAAACCAGTGATGGGCATTCAGTGTGAATGAAATCTGAGCAGTGAGTCATTTCCCCGAGAAAGACCTTGCTCAAAATGCTAACACAGAAATGAAGCGTCTTCCTTTTGGGCTTCTCCTGCTTGCATCCTTTTGTGTGCTGGTAGCAGCAAGGAGGTAGCCTTGAGTCAAAAACGTTCCTTCCAGTTATCAGCCTCACTGGCAGAAAAGGCAATCACAGAGCCCTAAGCATTACTGGGATTCCCTGCCCTTTATTTATTTATAGGTCTAAAGGACTACTGTAAGCAAGCAAAAGGAGAAATTACGGGGCATATGGAGTGACACACCGCTTGCTCTGACCAATGCATGAATGGAGTGGTTGGCTTTGAGATCATGCTTAATGCTGAGGCAGTTAGCATAATAATAACAACATCCTCTAAATCATTCTCTTGGCATAATCGCTGGCAGATTTTGCACAGAATTTGCAGATGGATTAAACTTAAAATCACTGTCTGAAGTGGGGGATAGATGGGATAATGGGTCTACTGAAAGATGCCACCTTATTTATTAAAATTTGGAAGGGTACCAAATAGAAAGAGCTGATTTCTCTGGAATTAAATGGGCAATGACTATTTTTTCTCATTTGCAAGAGACTTCCTCTGCCAGAATGAGTGAAGCATCTTTCTTTTTCTTTAGTCTTGGGCAGTTACAGCTCTATTTTTTTGATCACAAGGTAGGCAAAGCCAAATGCAAGATACTGACTGTCAAAAACATAAGTCAGGTCTTAGACTTTGAATATTTTGTGATAAGGATGCCTAAAGATCTGGTTTTGTGCATGTTAACTTTATTTAGACTCATTTATTGATGGAAAATAAGCATGAACAGTCTTAAGTATGCCAAAGTCTATTTTAATTACTACATTCTCATAAACCTTGTTAATGTTTAAAAGGGGAGCTCTTTTAAAATAGAGGCTGGGAGAAAGCATTATATCTCATCATTAAGATCACTTTCCAGTCTATAAAAGTCAGAACTGCATGTACCATGTTAAATGTATTGTCTGTACTTGCAGCAGGAAATGCAGATATTCTGTAGCTTTTTCCCAGATGTGTGTGCTTTTCATTTCTCTTGTGTAAGAAAGCTTTCCTGATTGTTTAGCTCCTTTTTTTTTTTTTTTTTTTTTTTTTTTTCCTAGTCTGTGAAAATAAAACTTAGTAAGAAACAGGTTAAACTGCCTGTAAAAATCAAGGGGTGTGCTGGACTAGATTTGTAGATATTTAGGTATCTAAAAGGCAAATAGGCTTACTTATGTTCATTTTTGCTACTTTTCCATTTCCATGGAAGTCAGACATCAGACCTCCCATATTTCTTCTGGAATTTTCAGAAGTATCTGGTTGTGGGGTTTTTAGCCTGCAATACTACATTTTTATGTCTGTTTATTATTACAGTTAGCAGTAGCTTCACATTTCTTAAATGCTATGAATAATGTGTGTTTAGAGCATTGATCTATCGAGTACCCTTAAGGTAGCTACATTCATCTTGGATATTTGTATTTCAAGTTCAATTTAAATAAGTCATAAAAATGTCTTATTTAGTAAATCTCCTTGGTTTAAATATATCTGTCAGTATATGAACTGTATAGCTATTCACATGCTGTGGATTTTCTGAGATAATAAGCGTAGTATTAAACTGGGAGCAGTGGTTACCCAGTCTGATAGATGCACCTGAGCATAGGTAAACCTCATGTCACTGGATGTGAGTGGCATTTCAGGAAAATAAAGTAGAAATGGTGACTATATTTAGGGTTGGCTATTTTGAATGAGTTTTCCTGCTTGGTGACTTGAGTTATCGAAACTAGAGATTCTTGAAATTGCTTGGATTTGAAGTCATTTGTCCCAAAGCTAATTTTTGTGTTGCAGTATCACTATACCAATGACAAAGAATAGGTAAGCATGTTTTGGCAGGCTTGATTAAATCCAGTAACATTTACTTTTTCCTTAGTTAAAAATGGATTATAACTAACCTTTCTGCTCTTGAGTGTTTAATCTTTAAGAACTCTAGCTAAAACTTTGATGACCCAAGCAGCAGTTGCTGCTCCCAAACTCCTACACTTCAGCTTTATCCGTTTTCCCTTCTGTGCTTTGCATGCTTAAAGATGTTTTTCTTTTTATTGTGCTTGTGCCTTTGAAGGTAACTGAATTCATGTAGATACAAGTTTTTTCATTTTTCAGTTACATTTTTGCTGCTTCTAAGTGTTGGGGGCTGGGCAGAAAGATGAGTCTAAGAATTCATAGTTTGAAACTTACTTTTTTGTTACAGCAAAGATTAGCTTTAGTGAATGTATTGTTTTCCTCCCTTTCCTGAATGCAGGCTGAGAGTTACTGTGAAGTTCCTCACAGGTATAGGTCTTTCAGGAAAAATACCTGAAACTACAAGGGAGGTAGAGATAGCCTTTTTATAGTTCAAATGGCAATTAAGAATATTTTTCTAGAATTTCTAGTTGTTCACCTAATGATGTGCCCAATCCTTCTCAGAAACAAATTGCATGGAAATAACACAGATTATAACTGGTTTAAGTGATTACCTTGGCATTATTAGGTGGCAGTTTAGTTGCGGTTCCCGTTATGCTCCCTGTAGCTGCTGGATAGTGCAATGGTGGGGTTAAATCAGGTGGGCAAATGCAGGTTAAATGATCTGTGATATCTCTTTTCTGGGCTCTAGTTTTATTCAACAGCTAAGACAGGGCAGAAGAGAACGGTGCTTTCCCAAAGCAAAACCAGAAGTCATACCTTCACAAGCAGAATTAT